>NW_017733315.1:0-4068 GCF_001890085.2 Hipposideros armiger | reverse complement strand
TAAACCTGTTTCATAAGTTCATAGTCTTCCCTTCATACTGAAGAGCATTATTGCTGCCAAATATAAAGCCCAGTCACCACAAAACTCCATTTTAACAAAAACGTGTTCTTGAAAAGCTTCCTAAATATTATCATAAATTCAAATATATACTTTAACATATAAAGAAGGAAAAAGAAACAAGTCAATTCTCTCCTCTTCTGCATTTATAGATTAACAAACTAATATCAACAAAATCTCAAAAAAACATGCCAAATATGGTAAAGCCTTGTTTAAACCAACAGAAAGAGATCAGTGTAATTAGCTTGAACATCAGATTCATTTTTTGAACAATGATTGATTACTTTCAAATTAATTCACTCTAAATTAATAAAATATTATAGTGTCCTGTTGTGTCCTATATCTATTATATATACTATATCTATAGTATATCTACTGTGTCCTGTTGGCATCACTAGATAACAAGAACTCAGCTACAGTCGGAGAAAAGAGAGGGAGCCAGAAACAGAGGCTGTCCTACCCTAACAATGATAACTTTGAGTACGTCACGTGGCGTTTCTCTCTCAGGTTGTCCATTTGAAAACTGAAGCATTTAGAGCCTTTGGTCTCTTAAGTTCCACTTCTGCTTTAAGATTTTATCAGTTCAATAATTCAATCATAGTTGTAGTCGCTTGAATTCTTATTGCACTGGGAAGTGAGAAAATGCTGTAAGATTTTAGAGATGTCTACATTTCTCAAATTCAAAATAAGAAGGTTCAGAGACCAAGTGCAGATAAAGAAGAGGGTTTTCATAAAGTCTACAAGTTTTCCATTCTGGTTTCTGAAGACAGGCTGGAGGGAGAAGTATGGGGAACTCCTAACTGAGGTTTGGGTTTTTTTCTTAAGTTAACATACAAAGAATGTTTCTGAAACGATGTGAAAAGCTTCAAAAGGCAATCAACTTCCGCCATGTTCCTCCACATCAGGCAAACTCCCTCAGGCATCGGGGGTCTCATTGTCCTCTACAAACTGAAAGGAACAGAAGCACCCTGGCAACACAGATAATGATAACTGAACTAACTAGCCAGAAGAATTTGGATAGATGCTGCAGAGATAGTGCAAAGTAGATTGCTGTGTCCTATCAGGAACGACTTTTCATTTGAGATCTTGGGTCAGAGGGACGAACTGACTCAGGGTCAGCAAAGCACTTGCTTCAGCAAACCAGAGCCAAGTCAAGGGCAGGAAAGACTCCCCCATCCGCTTCCTGTTTTCCCACCCCACCCAGTGACCTCTTCCCTGCTCTTTTCTCCAAAGCACATCTTTGGAATTCAGAGTTGCAGNAAAAAAATGATGATACAGATACTAAAATGTTCTAACTGCTATATTTGAGTACGAGTTTGGGTACATTTTAAACTTCACATGAAGGCCAGTGTTCAGAGCTAAGATACGACTGGAAAGAATGAGTAATCGCCAAAAATTTGGATCACTCCTAACCCCGACTTCTTGGATGGTGATGCTGCGTAAAAAAGAACAAGAACAACAACTCACAACCCAAATAAAACAGTTCTCTGATTTTTGTGTTGTGCTTCTATTCCAAATATGGAAAAGAATCCCTTTTTCTCAAAAAGCCAAACTTAATAAAAAGCAACAAAGAACATTAGCAACAAGTGTGGGCCGACTAAAAATGATAAAACTTTTGTTTTTTAAAGCAAAGCATTCAACAGCAAGATAAAAATAAGATTTTGCGTTAGCCCATAAAAATGCCATGGATGTGTGCCTTTTGATGTGAGTCACCAGCCTCGTGGCAGGTACACAGCTTTGGAATGGAACAGACCGTTAGCCTCATGCCGATTTCAAGCACTTTTCTATTCTGACTCAAGCTCTGCCCTCCCCACTTGCAAGGTCCCAACCCCGTTTACCAGTAGGATCATCCCACCTTGCTTAGCATTTCTGTCTCTACCTACTGGTTAAGATGAAACCGAGGACAGCACGTCTGTCCGGGAAAAAGGCACAGTGGAGTCCTGCAATCTCTGCATTATGGATCACGGCCAAACAGCGTTATTTCTGTAGATAAGAAAACTGAAACACAAGGAGACTTGAAGTCCTGCTCGGGATTATACGTTGCTTATGCTTCAGAGCTACGCCTAGTCAGGTGTTCTCGGAAACTACTCAGACACACTTCTCCACGCATCTTCTACATTTCTGCCCATTTTGCAAACAGAGGCACTGACAACCTTGGTTCTGAATGATCTTTTCAAAGACATTCCTACAGCAGACAGCCTTGAAATACAGGAATGGTGTCTCACTCCAGAGCAAAGGGAACGTTTTCTCTAGTATAACAAAAATAATGTCTCCCTAAGGGGCAAAAAGCAGACACGCTCACTGCCCATTATAAAATAGTCAAACTCCCTGAGGTCGGAGTTCCTCTCTTGAACCAAAAAACACTAAGTATACGAGTGTCACCTGCCCCCTTCTCACGGCCCTGTGGGAACTGGGAATCAGTGAACTGGGACAAATGATGACAGTCTGCCTACTGCAACTGCTGTGAATAATAACGTCATTTGTCTCTGACCCACGAGTGCCCATGAAGCTATGCAGGCTCACTTGTGAGCTTGGAAGTAGGAAGACATCTCAGAGCCTTCACAGTTGTTGACAGAAACATACAAGTGTAGTGATAATCAATCATATAAAGAGAAAATATTAAGTATCGAGAGGCCTGTTGCTTGATTTTTCAAATCTAGGATGATTCAGTTGCCAATTGTGTTATGTGTTAGGTATAATATATAATATTCTTTATTCTTCAAATCAAAGTGTGTGTGTGTGTGCGTGTATGTATATATATATATATATATATACATACACGCACACACATATATATATGCACACACATATATACACACATGTATACACACACACACACACATAACTATGGAATCTACTTTATTTTTAAAATTTAATCTATGAAATGACTTCATTATCCTCATTGTTTAGATTAACAAACAAACAAACAAACAAATCTTGACATTAAGTCACAGAGCTAATAGGTGGCAGACCTAAAATCTCTGGTTTCAAAATTTGTGTTTTGCCTACCTCCAAATAAAACACAGCTAAAAATGCCATGGGCCATTTTGGTTTTAAATACAATGGCTAAATTATGTAGTATTGTGTTTAGTTTTACTATCTTACTTTTTTAACAGTGCTATACATTTAGGTACTGACATGTTGCTACAAATCTGTATTCAATGCTAAATATTCAGTATTCATAATAAATAAAATGTTTTGAACCTTGTGAATACTGCATTTATATTATATACTATATGTTTATACAAAGACTATAACAAAAGCTGTTGTTCATAAAGTTTAAATCATAAAATAACAATGTAGACGTATTGTTTTAAAACTACACATCTAAGAAAAAATGGCAGGGGGAATAATTCCATTTAAAAAGCTACATATTCCACACAGATAAATAGAAAATAATACACTAGACAGAGTGGAGAGTAGATTATATGTATGTACAACTTATAGATCTTTTAAAGAATAAGAAATGTTTAAAGCAAAAGAAAACAGAAAAAAACTTCTAATTGTATGGAAGCAAAATATAAAATATAAACTTATATAAGAGCTGTTTAGGGAATTATTTTAAACTGGTAATCAATTTCTGGCTATAAATGAGCATTCACGCCTATGATTCTATTCCACTAACTCCAGTGCTAAAGAAAGTAGATGATCTATGTCAATCATTTTGAAACCTAAATAGCAACAACAGAAAAACTTAAGGATATGTAGGCACTCCTCAAGATGTAAACAATTTTTTTAATTGCCTTAAGTGTATTTCTAGATACTTATTAACAATGTATTAATGGAAATAATTATTTTACTTGCTTCTCACAAAAACAGTCCTTATTTTTCATAAAATAAAAACTATCCAGCTGACATTTACAAAAACAAAACAAATTTAGAGATTATGGAGTCAGTTACTATTGTGATGTAAAACAATAACTAGAGAACCAAATTTATACAGCTATGACTTATTTCAGATGAATATCTTAAATTGAAAATTTAATTGGTTTTTTTTGTTTTTTTTTTAAG
>NW_017733314.1:53179-54007 GCF_001890085.2 Hipposideros armiger | reverse complement strand
AAATACAATGTTATGGTATAAATAGTATAGATGGTATAAATTTAGTTAGAGAGATAATTTAGAAAATCATGTATGCATGCATGTGAATATGTGCAAAATGCACACATATATATGAAAGTGTTCAACACCCATACTTAATAATTTGGTGTCAGTTTTTGTACAGAACTTTTTCCCATTCCAAAAAAAGGAAAACTGGTCAATTTGAGTGCCAACAATACAAAAACAAATGAAGTTCTCAGGAAAAGAGCAACTATTTGGGTTAATAATACTGGAGAGAGATTTCTCTTAAGGATCTGCCTTCAGTTCATGAAAATGGATAAAATACTCATTGATATAGTTGGTACCATTAGGATCCTTTGTCTGCTCTCTAAATCATCCACTCTGCCAAGTCATTCAATATGGACCACACTGGGCAAGTCATAGAAGCTTACATTACTGCTTTCATATATCCCCCCAGGTTCTCTGTAATAATACTCAAATACTTTAAAGTTAGATAATAGTTACACTTATCCCTGTCTGAATATTTTTTGTTGGTAGAGATGCTTAGCAAGGAACAAGAGGTATTCCTAATATTGTCCAAAAAATCTGTCTCACAGTTGTCTTTTTGTTAATTCCCAACATAGATTACTATGTATTGTAACAATTCTCTATGAGTATAATTTCTTTCCATTCAAATGTCTATACTCCAAGAATATAACTAATAACCAGTTCTTTGGAATTTAGTAAATATTAATTTTCATAACAATATAATAACAGATCTCACTTGATCTGTAATTTATACAGATTGATTATTTCACTCTTAGCTGTAAGTGAGAAACTGAACTCAAA
>NW_017733314.1:47806-48804 GCF_001890085.2 Hipposideros armiger | reverse complement strand
CCTCTCTGTGAGATGACCTTACAGATGTGAATGAAGTGGATGACACTTGCGAACTGTGAAACACAATATAACTGGTTGATTTTATTATTACAAAATATGCATATTTTTCTAAAAGTTTATGGTCTTTTTGCAGCTAATCATTCATTCTGCTTTCAATCACACAGTGAATAAGTAGTGGAACCAGAATTTGAACTCATGTTTACCCTAAATCTTTGTGCTGTATTCGCTTTACTGTATATGCGAAAAGCTGAGAATGATTAACTTCTCTTAACTTCGATTTTCTCTACATAAAATAGAAGAAATAATACCTAGCTACACAGTTATTTTATAGATCAAGTTTACCCAAACAAAACAGGAAAAACAAGAGGCCTGGAACATGGCGGATGCTCACAGTTGGCTGAATCTGAATTCAGAACTCTAATAGATTGTATTTACCAAGGATGATGGAACCAATATACATTTCATCCCACATGCTCTCATTATGGTCTGACATTGGCATAATTCCATCTGGCCGTGGTCTGTGTTCCTTCCCTTTTGTAATTGTCTCAACCAATAATATGCAGCAGAAGTGACTTGTGGGACTTCTGAGATTGCTTCTACCTGGTTCATTCTCTCTCAGATCTCTCACTCTGGGTGATGGCAACCTCCGTGCTGTGAAGACACTCAAGCAACCCTGTGAAAAAAACTGAGGCCAGAATCCATGGCCGAGGTCAAATTGCCAATCATGTGAGAGAGCCATCTTGAAAGTGGGAACTTCAGCCTCAGTTAAGCCTTTAGATATCTGAAGCCCTTGCCAACATATTCCTGTGACAGCCTAAGAGATCCCGCTTAAGAAAGAATTGCCAGCCAAACTCTCTCTAGAATCTTAACCAAGAGAAGCCATGTGAAAAAAATAAATTGTTTTCTTAAGCGACTAAACTTTGGGATGATCTGTTAAAATAGATATAAGAACTATTGTTCAGTTTGTTGATTAACCTCTATATGGAAATTGCAAAGTT
>NW_017733314.1:45280-46092 GCF_001890085.2 Hipposideros armiger | reverse complement strand
TGAGAAGATTTCTTTGATATATTCCTAGTGAGAATTACTGGGAGGAATTTTTCAAACTGAAATTAGCCTGTTTCAAATATCATATGGAGAAAGGAAAACAAAGGTCTCTCTAATTTATGTCTAAAAGTCGATTTGTTTTTTTTATTTTCCCAAATGTCTGCTTCAAATGATTTCTGGAATTTAAAGCTTAAGAGATGGTGAAAGATTTTCAGACCAATGATAATTTGCCACAAAAATGAACATAAAGCAAATTTCTAAATCTTTGTCATTCATGAGATTGAGCTAAAGTTTCTATATTGTACTTACATCAATTTATTAATATTGCTATAAATAAATCATTTTTGCAAGTGACTTTTTTAAATTTACTTTTAATTTTATTGGGAACAGTGTGTTTTTCCAAGACCCATCAGCTCCAAGTCAAGTAGTTGTTTCAATCTAGTTGTGGAGGGCACAGCTCGGTGGCCCATGTGGGAATGGAACCGGCAACTTTCGTATTATGAGAGCTTTAACCAACTTACCTAACTGGCCACCCCTGCAAGTGACTTTTGAAGTTCTGAATTTTGTCTCTGTCTGGCCATTCCTCCCATTATGGACAAAAGTGCATTCAAAGTAGTCAAAACTTCTAGGAAGGATGGAGGCAGAGGAAGCAAGACCTGAGCATGTGCCTTTATTAGGGTGCCTGGGTGGAGTGATTTGGAGTTTCTAAGCTAAGGCTGAATTGCTCACTGCAAACCAAAAGCACAGGGGTTTGGATAAGCTCCATGGGAGTTTTATCTAAAGTACACACAAGAGGAATGCCCTGGGAGGCAGGA
>NW_017733314.1:33153-41390 GCF_001890085.2 Hipposideros armiger | reverse complement strand
GCTCTTATTTAGGGCATGTGTTTGCTTAATGAGGCTAGTGTCAGTTTGAGGCCCTCAAGGCTTTTGGGCAAAAAAAAAAAAAAAAAAAAAAAATGGATGCCAAGGCTAACAATAAATACCGTGGAGTAGCTTAAACTCTCAACAGTCAAGGTTTTGATTTTTTTAATTTTTAGATCTTTGTTTTTTTTTTAATATACATTGAATAAAATAAAAATCACTATTTTGGTACTGAGTCCTATGAGTTTTGACCATGCATGGCAGGCAGTGTTTGACACCATCACAATGAAGATACAGAAGAGCTCCAACACCCTGCAAAGTTACCTCCTGCTATCCCTTTAAAGTCACCCTCTTCCTCATCCCCAGCCTTTGATAGCCACTGATATACTCTCCATCTCTGTAGTTTTCTTTATCTAGGAATCATAAAATACACAGCCTTTTGCATCTGATGCCTTCACTTAGACTATGCTGTTGAGATTCATCAATAGCTTGTTCTTTTTTATTGCTGAATAATACTTCATTGTATGGATGGGCCACCATTTACCCATTCCCAACTAAGAATATTTGCAGTTTGTTCTACTTTTGGCAATTATGGAAAAAAAAAAAAACCTGCTGTAAATATCCATGTATAGATTCTTGTAAGAACATAAGCTTTAATTTTCCTTGGATAAATTTCTAAAAAAGGAATTATCAGGCCATGTGATAAGTATATACAGTAATACCTCGATTTGAGGGCATAATTTGTTCCAGAAACAAACTACTCATATGCAAGACATTGCTTGTTTACCAAGTTAAAATGTATTATTAGGTTGGTGCAAAAGAAATGCTTGCTCGTCTTGCTGAACACTCACAAACCAAGTTACTCGCAATCCAAGGTTTTACTGTATTTAACTTTATAAGGAACTGCTAAATAGAAATTGTTTTCCAAATAATGCCATTTTGCATTCCACCATCAATGCGTTAGGGTTCCATTTGCCCCTCATCCTTGACAAGACTTGATCTTGTCAGAGGGTTTGTTACTGTTGCTGTTGTTTGCTTAGTTTTGCCGTTTTCATAGGCATGAAATTGTATCTCATTATGGTTTTAATTTGTATTTCCCAATGACTACTGACATAAAGCGTCTGTGCATGTGTTTGTTTGCCAATTGCATATTTTCTCTGATGGAGTATTTAGTCAAATCTTTTGCCCTTATTTTTAATTGGGTTACTTGGTTTCTTATTACTGAGATTTGAGAGTTCTTTATATATTCTGGATATAAGTACTTTGCTAAATATGCGATTAGCAAATATCTTCTCGTGGTACATGCCTTCACTTTTATGCTCTTGACAGTGATTTACATGTAAAAAAATTTAATTTTGTTGAAGTCCAATAATTATATTGGGGGGAGAATCCCATAAATGTCCACTAGGTGAAGTTGGTTGATGGTGTTGTTTGGGTCTTCCACATCCTTACTGATTTTCTGTCTGCTTGTTCTATTGATTACTACAAAAAGAGTGTTAAAATCATCAAGCATAACTTGTTTTCACTGCCTTCTGGCTTCCATGGTTACCAAATTTAGAGCCATTCACATCACTGTTTCCCTATAAACAATGTGTCATTTTCCTGTTGATGCTCTCAAATTCTTTATTGTTGGCTTTTGGCAGTTTGGCTCTGTTATGTCTTACCTTAGGGTTCTTCGTGTTTATCCTGTTTGGTATACACTAGCTTCTCCTACCTATACATTTATATTTTGTTTTGTTTTTAATCAGGTTTGAGAATTTTTAGCCATTATTTCTCACAATTTTATCTCACCAATCTATTCTCTGTGATTCCAGTGGTACTAATTTGAGTCATTCTTGTATTGTTAGTATTTTTCTCTTTTGTATTTGTCCATGTAATTATTTTCATCATTTTCCTTTATTTGCTGAAAATTTCTGTTTTTCCATGACTTTACATTTGTCTCATTGGAACATATTATTTTACTCTAAAGTCTTTGTCTGATAAGTCAGCATCTGGGTCATCTCAGGGTTAGAATATGTTTATCATTTTTTCCCTCAAGAATTGGTCACATTTTCCTGGTTCTTCCTACCTTGAGTAGTTTTAGACTGTATCTTGAGCATTTTCAATACTTTGGTGTAAGACTCTGGGTCCTTATATAATCTTCTGCAGAATTCTAGTGTTTATATTTTAGCAAAGAATCAAGTCAGTGTAGATTCAGTCCACAAGTTCTGTCTTGCTTTTCATGCAATGGTTACAATGTCCGTTCAGTTATCAAAACTTTTCCTATACAAGTTTGAGCTCCCTTGCTTATGTGTCACTGAGGTGGCAGTCTGAACTTTTATTATAGTTCATGTTTCAATGCCTTTGCTATGTTGCTTTGGGCTTGTCCCATGTATGTGCAATCTAAGACTCATCCTGGTTTATATCCAGAATTAGGGGATACCTCTCTCCACCTCCAAGATTATGCCCACATTCCTGGATCTCAGAAGCTTCTTTCCCGAGACCTCTGGCAAAGAAAAATGAGGTATAACTCAGGGTTTTAGCTGTCCCTGCTGCCAACACACAGTTCAGTGTGACTATGGCCACTCTAAGGGCAAAGCAGCAACAAAAATGATAAAAAAAAATAACAGAAAGTCACCGCCCACCTGCCCCACACACATACACACACACACACACTCTTGAGAACACAGGGACCTTTCTTCCTGGTTACTCTGGCTAGAAAAATGGGGTTTCTCTCGAGTTTTAGCTGCCTTCACTGCCACTGTGCAGTTCTGTTACTGGGACTACCTTCAGGAAGGCCATGAAAGAAATGACAGGAAAAAAATGGGCATTGCACCCACACTCTTCACTTGTCATGGCCTTCCTCTTGGGCCTTTGGCCAGAATAAACAGACAAACAAACAAATAAATAGTATTTTGTTATGGACTTTTTGCTGTCAGTGCCCACTGCACATTTCTGCAACTTGAACTACTATCAGGTAAAGCCAGGTAAGGAAAGAGAAAAACAAAACAAAACAAAACCATCTTTATACAATTGCTTCTTCCAGTTTTGACTCTCCTCTTTGATATGCCTGCTCTTATACACTCTTCAGAGCCCTTAGAGAGTTTTGTTTTATTTTGCCCTAAGTTTCTCAAGTTTCTTGTTATAACTAGTTGGAGAGACAGGTAGATGTAGGCTCACTCTTTCTTGACCTAGAGCTCTGATTTGAGCCAGTTTCCCATGACCCAACCTCATCGCGCAACAATGAAGGCCAGGTTTTTACCTGTGCCTATGGTTGGTGTTACCACAAGGGAGGAAGATCAGATTTAAGGAGACTCTAATGTATTATAGGTTGCTGGTGGAGCGCTCATCCAAGGGGGGCGGGGAGGGGAAGAGAGAGAGAGAGAGAAAGAGATTACTCACTAGCCTGAAATGTAAGCAAAAGTGCCCGCCCAAGGGTAGAAGACAATTTTACTCTCTGGGAATGTCTGCAGGGATCTCTACCTTTAGAGAGGCACAATCTCTAGCTTCTAAGGCATGTTTGCTGCTCAAACATGCCCTTTGTTCAGAAGTCCCAACTCATGCAGGAATGTGAGAAATCCATGGAGAATTATCTTCCAACACAAGGAAGCAAGCAAGGAAGGGAGGAAGGGAGGAATAAATAAAAACAGCTTAGAAAATGAGCAGGTCCATTAGTTATTTATCAGGACAACAACCAAAATCATGTCACACAAAACCATGAAGATACCTAAGATGCCATCAAGGGATCCTGAGTTTATATCATTTCTCCCATTGGTTTAGGACACTGTTGCTAGAATGCTAAAAGTGATAAAACTATGGAATGTCTATTCCGGAATACTTGCTATTGCTGCCACTTCTGCCACCATCAGACCTAGAATGGATTCTCTGCTAGCTCTGCATTTTTGCAGCAAAACTCTAGATTCAAAATCTGAGGAGAATGCACCTCAAAGAGGAATGTAGGTTATGTATTCCTCTCCAGACAGAAAGAGAGCATCTGCCATTTTCAGGGTCTACAGACAACAGAGGGCTCTGGGTTATGCTAAATAAACAAGGCTCATAAGTTAGGGAATTCCCCAAACATAGGATGCATTGACAAAGGGCCAAATATCTATTAACAAATGTATATGCAGGAACGCACATTGTATAAACACAGGTCAAACCAAAATATTACCATTCATAGTCATATTTCAGAGTAAAAATACTTATTTTGTGAGCCTGAGTATGTTATTAGAGAGGAGAAGACATTTATAGACATAGCCGAGAAAGTTAAAAGCTAAGAAGCCAGTTAGAAGTTAATATTTACTTATTTTTACTTGATCTTATATATTTTGATACACCAATGGGTAATGACTAAAGAAAATGATAGTCAAATTGTATTTTACCTGCAGTATTATATTCCAGAGAATTCAAGTACATTTCTGTTATAACCTTGAGGTCTTAGGCCAGAATAAAAAATAAATGAAAATACAGGGGAAAAAATGCTTCTTTAGATATTTTATTTAGGAAATTATCAATTATCCATAAAATTTATATATCATATACATTACACACACACACACACACACACACACACACACACACACACACACACACACACAGAACAAATCACACTTGCTCCTAAGCAGGCCAATAAGATCCTTTCAAAAATTGTTTTAAAGGTAGTATGCCCCCTGATTTGAAATTCAGTATAAAAAGCCTTTCCTCCCTTAGCTGCTCCAGAATGGTTTTGACTGAATTATCTAAATAACATCCTTAAAGCTATGGGTACCTAATTTTTGCCTGAAGCTTTACTCAGTCCCCTATCACTCTTTCAGGACAGGAGAGACAGAAACAGAAGAAACTGTGTGAAAAATATCAGCTACGTGAAAAGATAAGTATAGTACTGGCCTATTCAAACATAGACAAAACAGAGTTTCCCATTTTATAGTTCATGTTTTATTGAATCGAATTTCTGCATTGACTTTCTATCACAATTGTTTTAGGAATTCTATATTTACATGTTTCAGTGTATCTACATGTTAGATATGTATTTTCATATTTCCTATTTCTTTTTCAAACTGCTAACATAACCTAATAAGTAATTACAAAATTCTTATCCTTGAGCAAGTTAGCATTTAAATATCTTTTTTTTTAACATTCTGGATAAGAAATAAGCACAGTCATGAAAAGTCGATTTTTTAGGAATGGTATTTTTGTTTTGTTTTGTTTTGTTTTTATTTTAGGGGAATGGGGGACTAGACATATGCACATTAGTAAAATATTTAATACCTCATTTTAGAGATTCAAAAGACAGAAACAATTTTAAACTAGTCATTCAAAAGGGGGGTGCTGTGAAGATAAGTTGAGGGGGGTCATCTTGATGAAAGCGATAATAAACTACAATACTTACTTTAAAAAACAAGTCATAAACCAATACCTCATGTGTAGGGTTAAGGAAAAAAACAAATCCTGACACCGATAAGTGACTTTTGTGTGGAGGCATCACACATGTAATGCCCCATAAAATCATCTTAACATCTCTAGATGAAGAGTCGAAATAATTTTATTATTTTGCAGATAGGTAAATAGAGTTTCGGCGAGGTCAGGCAGCCTGCCAAATGTCATGTAACCAGCAAATGGCAGAAGTAGGATTCAAATACATGACTATTTGGGTAGAAGGCCAAACTCAGGATCTTTACAGAGTACACAATGTTCATGAAGGTAGAATCCCAAGTTGGATTTGAGTCCCTCATTCTTTTTATTTCCCCCCATATAAGGTCTCACCTCTGTGTTAACAGCCACTTTCAACATGATGAATTGTTACTATTAAATTTGGACGATGTGGTATTTATACGTAACTTGTAACTATTTGATCGAAACATGTGATGATGATTATGAGGGGTACAACAACCTCGACCGCTTACAACACTGTTACTAAAATAATTCCTGCTCGGTTTAACTGGGAAGAAATATGCCACCCCATACTCTATCCTTGCTAGTAGAGAAATGTCACTTTCATGTAAAAACATTATAGAAAAAAGCTGGTCTGAATTTGGTCCTCAAGTTGAAGTCTTGTTGGCATCATCATGCAAAGCTTTGGTTTGGAGTTATGGGTTCGTAGAGCAAGTAAAAAACTCCACTTTTAATTAGGAAAGTTACTTGATTTTACCAACAGTACTTGAATTTCACTATGAGTAATAAATGGAACAGGTGCAGGAAAAGCTGCATGCATCCTGTAATTTCACTTCAAAATTCAGAGAAGATAATGTATAATTTTATAGCTGCGGGGGCGGGTTGGGGTGAGGTTTTTTTTTTTTTTTTAGCTGAGCCATCCTGTCACCTGTTGGCAGCTCAGCGGCGGCTCAGCTCGGGCCAGGCACTGAACTGCTGTTGCTCAGAGCTCAAACTCTTGCATGAGCTTTTAACAAACAGCCACTCGGCCAGCCCCAGGGTGAGGCTTTTTAACAAGTAAATATGTGCATTTGTTTTGCATAGTAGAAAAACTTAAAACCGAATGTTCAAAGAAATAAGAGAATGCATTTTAAAAATAAATGAAGTAACTAGGAAATGTCGACAGTTTAGAATTTGGAATTTGTTTTATAACCTCGCTTCTCATATTCTTCCTCCACACTCACGCACGCTCATATCCCATTCTCATGCCACACCAATCCTGAGCATCCCAGCCAGCCTGTCTCAACCATCACTAGCAGAGTGTTTAAATCACTCTGTTCATGAAGTACTCTAATGAAGGAATTCTTCATCTATCTTCCAACCACGTGTTCTGTGACACGTGTTGATATAGAGATTCATTTACTGTATGTTGCTATTAGCTACTTAAATGTTTTGATAATTGTTAACTGCTACAATCTAATTACTGCTTTTATAGAGCTTTATACATGATTTGCTGCTCCATGATTATAAGAGCTAATTTTACTGAGCAATTATTATATTGTCAGGCACTGCGCTAGGCCCTGAAGGCTTAAATTATCCTATTTAGTCTACACAACATCCCTAAGATGTCTATATGGTTACTAGATTCATTTTATAGATGAGTCTAAAAATGCTAAGAAACTTGTCTAAAGTTATAGAACTGGTAAAGGGCAGAGCTAAGACCAGAATCCACATCAGTCTGTCCCCAGAGATAGAGCTAATACTCTGCACTGTTTCCCTATGCTCTTTGTATGGGACTTACCCAGTTAAGGCAGCATTTGAAATACTTACGTAGTATCATCTTTGGATTCAGTTAATTAGTACCAATATTACTCTTCCCTTTGTCAGTTTTCTGTTGGTCTCTCATACTCTTAGACAACTCCCAAAAGCGATTTTTAAATTCCCCAAGATAAGAGATCAAAAACTATTAACCCTGTACAGATAATTTTATTTTTATAGAGTTAAAAGAAAAAGTATAAATAAATAAACTGGAAAATTGGAGCTTTAGAGTACTTTGAGATACATACCATTACAATAGCTATTTTTTAAAATAAACTAATCATTTTAGTTTTATATGAAGATTATCGGCTTAAGTGCTTTTGCCTTAGTTTAAATTGTGCACATTAACATAAATACACAGAGCAAAGGGAAGTAAGTAATTTGCATTTTATAAACGTAATTAGCATTAATAGGATGTGTGCACTCTGAAAGCCTAGGTGATATAACTGCATTAATTCTCTTCCCCTGATAGATTTAAGTGATTCCAGAATATATTCCTTTCTAATTAGATTGTTCTAACAAGGATAGCTCAGTTTCATGAACATTTAGACCTCAATAGAATAGAACTTCTGGAACTTTAACAACATAATGAGATATTTTTTAGCTTCCTGTACATCAAGCTTTCAAAGATATCTTTTAAATTATTCCTATAATACTTGTTTGCTCCTACTTAGAAGTTTCATTCTGAATAAAGTGAATTTTTTTGAACACACCAAAGTGCAGACTGTACCCAAGGAATGACTAAGTAATTGTGTGATTTTTCAAATAGGTTTTATGCTGTTATGTAAGAAAATATCCATTCAAATAGAAAAGAAAAAAAGAAAACAATTACTAGTATCTAATTCAACGCAAACAGTGAGCAGTGTATGTATTTTTTTCAATCTACAATAATTCCTAAGAAATGCATTTAATTGCCCAAAATGTGTATTTTACTTCTTAATATATTGTATTCCTTTGTGGTCTATTATACTTTATCCTTTTTGTATAGTTCAGAGGTTTAGAGCGTGTTTTGACTTTAACACACTGTGGCCTTTTTACTTATTAAAGTGATTTTTCCCTCTAAGGAGCACAGC
>NW_017733314.1:31291-32153 GCF_001890085.2 Hipposideros armiger | reverse complement strand
TTTAAGCACAATGAAATGTAAGCAGAACTTGTTTAAAAGCCACCTTGTGGCTCACGTGATCTCTTTTTCCTGGGAAGTTGTATGGATAAAGTCTTCCTTATCAGTCTGCATCCCAGAGTAAAGATGACATAGACCCTATCTGAAGCTAACCTTCTGTGGATATCTATAGTGAACAAGAAATATATCTTTGTTGATGTTTTGGGCATCATTTGTTTCTGCAAAGTACAGTTTATTCTAAGTAGTATATATATATATATTCTAAGTAGTCTACATCATTGATATACCGTTAAATCCTTCATGGTTCTTTATACCATAAGAGTAAAAATTGAGTATCTGGTTCCTCATTTTCTTTACCCTGGCTTGGAAAATAGAAAATTAAATTAATTTTTGATTAATTAAATGGGTATATGAAGTTTCATGAATTAGAAGTTTTATTTTAAATCCAGAAACCTTGTGTACTCAACCTCATTCTTCAAGACATGTAAAAAAACCAAAGTATAGCTTCTACTGGTGATTTCATGGTTCGAAGCTAATATACTTAAGAAGGAAGTGAGTATCAGCATGCCAATCACTGTCCCTTTAACCATATGTTTGAACCACAACAGAACGTTCAAGGCTGTTTGTATGATTGCCTTTTCAACTATATGAGGAGGTATACTTAATCTAAATTATGACATATATACTCAATGAAATATTACACAATCATGAGAAGGCTATTTCTAAAGAGTTTATGATGGCATAGAAAATACTGTAGTAGAGTAAAGCATGGTATACACAAAGTAATTACAAATGTATATGCAAGGAAGATTTAGGAATAGGGAAAAAATTGGAAAAATCCAGGAAGCACAATTTTAATTTTAGT
>NW_017733314.1:28105-29243 GCF_001890085.2 Hipposideros armiger | reverse complement strand
CAATGCTGACACCTTCAAGCCCCGGGCTAAATACAACTGGAAATTAAAAATTGATACTTTCCTCTGTGTGTGTGTGTGTGTGTGTGTGTGTGTGTGTATTTCCTCATGGAGAGTAAATTTAAGACTGATTCAAAAATAGTGTTCTTAGAGTTCATGTTATCCTCCGAATTCCTGACTGTTTTTCTAGCCTTCTGAATTCAGTATCTGCTTTGTGTGGTCCTTGCTAAATGGTACATTTACCCTCTATTTTCTCATGCTCTCTCTGATCCTTCCCTTGTTCTGAACTAGCACTGACCTACAGAGGGGTATGCATTTGGCTTCCGAGGATCTCTTTTGTGTGTGGACTCCCAAACATTTATTTGCATATTCTGGCAAACTCTTTTGCTACTCCATGTCCTAGAAATATCAGGCACATGAATAGACACAAAGGCCTCTTATGATCTTGGGCTGATGTAATGCATCTCATTTCTAGCATAATCTTCTCCACTTCTCCAAATCCTTCTCATAATTCATATCTTAACTCAAATCCCCACTCTCCTCTAAGCCCAATTCCCCTGGAAACCTATCATCAAATTAATCTCTCCTTATCAGTAATGAATATAATTCAATACTTAATTGTTCTCTAGTTGCCTCATTTGAGCTCATTTAGATTCCTGATTATTTTATAAAGCTACCGAAGCAAATGCTTCTTTTGTTTTCTCCACATTTTCTAGCACAATAGAAGACATGCAGTAAATACTCAATAAGAGTTATTTATGTGAGACGCATCTAAGTGTTCAGTAAAATTAGATCTAACATATCTATTCCTTTCTCGTAGGACATAGATAAAAAGTAAAATTAATCACGAGCACCTTGCTTTCATAATTTGGCAATATGTTGTATTATTCTTGGTACATAAAAACCCGTTGTAATGTAGGCAATTCCTCCTTTGCATAGTAGTGCAGAGTCATCAAAGCGACTGTACAAAGCAATGTTAATCAATAGGAAAAATTATGATTTTTCAATGACCTTTAACATTTTGAAAAATATTAAAAATTCTTACTGTTAGTTACAAATAAATAGGGAAATGAAAACTAGTAAAATGAATGTGTCTTCTGTACATTATTATTTAAAACATTAGGAAAATGAAAAGTAAAGC
>NW_017733314.1:20900-22040 GCF_001890085.2 Hipposideros armiger | reverse complement strand
ATTTCAAGTTTTGAGCACAAGTTATTAAAATGTTTCTAATAGTCTCACCTGACCTTAATTACTGACAATTTCATTTTGTTTACTAGCTTCCTTTGTTGCTTCTCACTTTGTTTATTCATGGCATTGTTCATTTACAATACATTTGGGCACTTGGGCTCTGTGTATTTCTCTTGATACATATATAGTTTCTTGGTGCTACGGCAGGTGATTATTTTCCCCCAAAGTGTTTTGGGTTTCTATTACCATGAAAATTACTTTTCTTAATTAAAGTAGGTAGGTTTATAAATGGGAGCTGAAAGTTTTTGGCTCTTCCATGAAACTCTCTGTGCTGCCATTCATTACTTGAGAGTTCTCTCTCACATTCACACTACCATTAACCAGAGGGCCAAAATGCTTCTGATTCAGACAGGTTATATTTAGACATTTAAGTCTATGAAATAGAAAAAGGTCACTCATGATTTACTCAATGTTTGTTGCACAATTAAAATGATGAGTAATAGACAATCAGACAAAATATAAAAACAGGCATTCTCCATTTCAAAGTGTCTATGGTTTTAACAGTAGGATACTGTGTTAGGATGTTTGTATTATTTCAGTTTAATTTTAAGGAGTGAGATGATTAATTTTATGTTTTTTTAAAAAATACAGTTAGTTGAATTGTATCCCACTAGGCAAAAATGTTAATAAAATGTGATTGAATTTTAGAAATATAAAGGTCTCTAACAATTCCTTTTAGTTTATGGTTCCAATGCTTAGATTCCCTTCTTCCCTCTACCAACCACCTATGTCACTAATTTGCACGCACTTTTCTTGGGGAGCGCAGAGTTTGTGAACAAAGAACTCTAGGGAGCTTCTACCAATAGCTTAGAGTTATCACTTGAGATTATACTTATTTGCCATAATTTATCTTAATCCAGTCCCATTATTTTATGGATGAAGAAACTGAGGAACTAAGAAGTAAATTGATTTGTATAAGGTCATAAAAAGTTATTCCCAAAACTAAAACAAGAACTCAGAACTCCTACTTATCAAGAGTGTTCTTTGTACCTCATCAATCTGATGTCCACACCATTCCTCCCTATTCTATTACCAATCACACACACGCATGCACTCACAAAATCAAACATGGTTATATATATA
>NW_017733314.1:12991-18910 GCF_001890085.2 Hipposideros armiger | reverse complement strand
TAAAAATGAAATCAATCTAAATTATAGTGTTCTCTCTTCTCTATTTGAAAAGTTTTATTGAATTATGCCCATAACACAACAAGACTATGCTAAAATTGAGTCAATAAATGAAATCTCTGTATGCAAATAAGACAAAATAGCATTTGCTTATACAACAAAGACATTACAACAGTGGTTTGCCGTTCTGTATTTTGGCTCATTGATTTGGCTCCCTGCTCACTCTCATATACACATCTGCTGACATAAGATTTATCACCCATCTTTTAATTAAATCATTGAAGCATGATGAGGAATCATGATTGTGAGAATAATTATTGCATTTTATCTCTTATTTGGCTAATTTTAGGATAGTTTTAAAACTTTCTTTGGAGCTACAATGCTAATTAAATGTATTAAATATTGTAAAGACATTACTGTCTTTGATATTAATCTCATAAGTATATTTTATATAATTATAATTTTTCATAGTTCTTTCCTATTTGTAGCTATATAGGCTTTCAATTAGTGTATTACTCATGATTTATAGCACCTTGAAGCTATAATAGACTCAGTGGTCATACAGTTCTGGAAAGGTCTATATCTACTATAAAAGGCCACTGGATGCTTATTCTATTTTAAAATATTTTTATGCATAAAAAGTCCCTAGTTCTTTGACTAGCCTACTCAATACAGAATAATAGTCTTGGCATGTAGTTATAGCTACTATCACTCTCAATATACCTAGAAGGAGAAACTGGGGTACCTATGAATAAAAGAATTAGGAGACTCTATGCACCCTGGTGGATAAAACTGCCACTTGACTGCTGTTCTTGCAGCCCGTCCCCAACACTCTGCCCTCAGGATACCTAATTGGATTCAGACAATATATTCTAAGTTTTTATCCTTCCAGTTTACCTCTTATCTTCCTATCTTTTCATCGCCTAATTATTCTCTAGTCACATAATATCTTTGTTAATCATGTTTTAGATAAATTCAAATTCAACAAGCACTCCCTTTCTGCATTATTGAAACACGTAGAGACAAAAAACAATAAGGTATGGGCTTTGTCAGTAAGGATTCCTGTTTTTGTAAGTAGATAGACATGTTTAAATATCTTTGACACCTTGAAGACTGAGATTAATGCTACAGTAAAATTGGATTTTACTTCCACTTAACAGCATTATGATCTTGAGTACAATATTAAACCTCTGAAAGCCTTCTTTGCTAAATTTGTAAATGATGTAATTCATGCAAATCACTCGGTCCATTGCCTGTATAGTTCTAAAAAGATTTTTGGCTACTCTTAGCTAATTGTTATTTAAGTGATATCAACCTATATTTCTATGAAATCAAGAGTCCTACAGGATACCATGAAATATCTCTTCCTTTGAATTGTATGAAACCTCTGAATTATATAACAAACAATATTATTATTGCATGTACCTGAAAGTATAGAAATATATAAATGATAGAGAAGATTCATGGGTTTACCTCTCTATAATTTTGTTCTCACATTTATATTTCTTTCTACTTATCCAATTCAAGCCTGCAACCTAATATTACCTCTACTCACAGGAAATTTCCCACAATGTTATCATTTATATAAAAAAAATACAGTGAACTTTTACTATGTGATAGGCCTAGGAGATTAGAAATGCATAAGTCAAAACTCCTGTCTTTATAATCTTGCAGGAAGAGGAAAGTAGTCAGCCAATGTTTATAATAAAATGATTGCCTAAGCAGAGCCTGTATCTCTTATATTTTTACTCACTCCTTATGTAACTTTCATGAGTGCTTGTTTGGTTTCCAAAAAAAAAATGTAAGCTCTTTGAGGGCTAAGATTATTTGTTTTACTAATTTTATAACTCTTAAGAATACCCATCAATATGACATGTTCTCTATAGTAGCATAGTAAATAATTGTTGATTAAATAATAAATACATTGCTAACTTCCCAAATAATCGACTTAATTTTTTATTATTATTTTTTTTAGTTGAAGTTTATTGGGGTGACTATTGTTAGTAAAGTTACATAGGTTTCAGGTGTACAATTCTATAATACAGCATCTATATATCACATTGTGTGTTCACCACCCAGAGTCAGGTCTCCTTCCATCACCAGTATATTTTTTAATAGAAGAGTAAACTAGCCCAAATTATAATACTTTAATAAAATCATTTTTTCTTTATGTATGTTAGTGCTTTGATCATATCAAATAATTTTGTATTCTTGAAAGTAGAAATAATAAATAGAAGTTAATTAGCACTTTTAAAAGTAGTAACCCTATTTACTATAAATAATATGCTTCAATAAGTCTACAATTATCCAGCCATAATAGTGAACAGGTGGGACAATTAATGGACTTAATTACCAGTTACCAAGTCTCATGGAAAAGAATTAGCTGTGATTTAAGTAATTCCTAAGATTATTTGTCTTTGAATTTGAAATATATTATGGACTTGTTACAAAAATAATGTCTTACACTTATGTAAATCCAGCAGCTTTTTCTTAAGCAAATATTAAAATATACCTTTTTCCTTAAATTAAGAGTACACTTTGTGGAAGTGATAGCCAGTGTTAGTATTGGGAGGGAGTTTGAAATTTAAAGCCACAAAGAGNATTTCTTTCAGTCAATTTGAGTGTTAATTGCTGGTGCATAATCTTAGCAACAATATTATTTCTGTTGATAAAATCTCCATTTCCTATTACATGTTCCTTCGCCACACTGGTTACATCTTCCCATTCTTTGCTTCCTTTACCACAGTATTTCCCAAACTTGTCTGTCCTAAGATTCGTCTACTAAAAATGGAAATACTCAGGCTTCTCCCATGGAGGATTTGACTTAGCAAATGTGAAGTGGGGGCAGAAAAACTATATTTTTAAATGATGAACCCTGTAATCAGGCAAATTGGGAACACTATATTACATTTGTGATGGGTCCTTTTTAATTGGGAGGAGGAGTTGTTTGTTGGTTGTTGTTTTCTCAGATACCATCCATATATAAATATATTTTATCCCTTTATAGTTCATGCCTTACCAAAATTCTCTTAATTTAGATCTGTACAGCTGAAAGTGGAATATTTGTTGAAAATCAGACAGATGGTGATCTAGGAAAAAAAAATGGGAAAACGTCCATTTTTCTTGTATCATTTAGATGCCAGCTACTTTTTATACTTAAAGAAAATTAGGTATCTGTGCCCTTTCTGAGTTTTATCCATTTCTTTAAAAAGTTAAATAAAGCTCTTTTAAAGTCAAAAGAATCTATATTGATAAAGACAAGACAAAGAAAAAAGATTGGAACAATTTCTATAACCTCCCATATTCTAATTCAAGAATTATTTCATGAGCACAAAGCACTGAGAACTTGATGGGTGCTGGATATTCACGGAATAAAAGTTTTTGCATTCTTGGCTTTAACAGTCTATGGGGGAAGAAAAGGAGAGAGAGGAAGAATAAAAGGAGGAATTGCCTCACCAAGAGATAAGTCCAGACAGAAAGGAGTAGAAGTGAACAAATCTTAATAGAAGAGATAATACATGAACCAGAATAATGCAAATTTAGTCAAAACTTGCCCTGACCTTACTGTGGGTATTAAAAAAAACAATTATTTTTTAATGGAACAGACTTGAGGATCTACTATTAACTAAAATGAAGGACCCTCTGGAGAACACGAGGGATGGGTGATTGACAAGATCTCAGTGAGGGAAGGAAGACATAGGATCTAATAGCAGAAGGCCAGATTAGCTAAAATGAGAGATGGAGGCCCCTTCCTCAGAAAGCTGACAAAATGGTTAAATGAGATTAAGTGAGATTACAGATAAATGCAGAGGTCCAAAGGCAAAATGTTAATGTAGTTTAGGAGTCCAAGACTTCCTTTCTAAGTGAAATAAGAAAAAATAGATACTAATAAGGACAACAAGTTTATTTACCTCAACTATGTCACTTACTGTTCTAAGAGCTTTAAGGGCTTTAAATACATGACTTGAATTAATTCCTCGTAATAGAGCTAGTACTGTTACATGCTCCATTTTACCAAATAGGAATTTGAAATTTTAAGAAGTTACAAAACTGTGCTGGTCTTTTGTCCCTGAACACCAATTCCAGCATGTTGGGGGAAGTTTCCCCCCTCACGGCCAAGATGTTCTCAGGCACCAGCAGGGCATCCTACAGGTTAACTCAATTCTGACCCTATCTACCTGGAGATAGTGTCAGAGCCCATAGGTTAAGGGTTCAGTCCTGCAAGACTGCCCCCACCCACCCACTTTAGACGCCAGTTGCCAGGGTATCTATCCCCTGGGCTTCTGACCAACTGACTATAAATCAGAGGTTCTCAAGATGCCCCTGTTGGTTTCAATTCATTTGCCAGAGTGGCTCACAGAACTCAGAGAAACATGTTACTTACTAGACTACCAGTTTATTATAAAAGGATGTAACTCAGAACAGCCAGATGGAAGAGATGCATCAGGCGAGGTCTGTTGGAAAGGGCACAGAGCTTTCATGCCCTCTCCAGGTGTGCCACTCTCCCAGCACCTTCACCTGTTCACCAAACCGGAAGCACTCGGAACCCTCTCCTTCTGTGTTTTTACAGTGGTTTCCTTATATTGGAATGGCTGATTTAATCATTGGTCATTCTCTTGACCCTCTCTCCTCCCTAGAGGTTGAGGGGTGGGATTGAAAGTTACATGATTGGCTGCCCTGGCAATCAGCCCCCACCCTTAGGTGCTTTCCAAATATCACCTCATTAGCATAACACAAGACACCCTTAAGTTCTCATAACTTAGGAAAGTCCAAGGGATTTGGATGCTGTGAGCCAGGAACGGTGGACAGAAACCCAATATATATGAGAAACTGATGAAACTGGAGGGAAAAATACACAATAGATACATTTTGTTCTTGCATATTGTGAATGATGAAACAGTCCTTAGGTATAACCTGACAAAATAGATGTTGTCTTTCAGTAACATTTACATTAGTAGTAGTAATTTATTTTTATATTTTAGAAACTTTTTTTTTCATAACAGCGTGCCAAGAGCACATTGAGCAAGAAAAGTAATTTAAGAGTCATCTAAAAATTGTTCATCATTATAAAGCATGCAAAATAAAATGTATTCCTTTGGATGCTGTCATATTTTTAAATATATGAACTATAAAAGACAGGAGTAGAAGGTTATGAAATCTGATGTGCAGGCTCACCTTATAATCACACTGAAGGTGAAACTCCAATTCTCCGCAGTGCAGGCCTCTTAACCTTGCACATCCAAGCACGCGATTGCTGTGTTTTGTTCTGATTTTTGGTATGGAATATCCTACTCTATTTGTTTGTTAAACAGTTTTTCAATTATCTTTATTTGGTGTTAATAGTATTTTCCAATATCCACTTTATTTCATTTATTTTATACAGACATAGTCATCACATATAATGATAGTGATGATTCCTTTGGAATTAGGTGTAACTGGGTTCAGGATTATGACTCAGACACTTACTAGTGGATTGACTTCAAGGCTCCTAATCTCAAATTCCTTATGGATAACATGGGTGTAATAAAAACTACTCTACATGGCTGTAGTTAAGATAGAAAGAAAATACATAAATATTCCAGCTCAATGCTGGCATATAATGAATATTGATAATGATAACATTAGTATTTAATTTTGGTTGGTAAATCAGTGAACAACAGATGCTGGATTTATTTCCAGAATCCAGTTTTTTGTTTTGTTTTGTTTTCCCATGGATAATCTGATAGCCAAGACAACACTGCTTTGATTATTGTAGCTTTATAGGAAGTTTTAGAATGAGAGTATGAGACCCCTGACTCTGTTCTTCTTTTCAAGATTGTTTTGGCTATTTAGGGTCACTTGCATTTCCACATGAATTTTAGGATAAGGTTTTCAATCCCTACTTTACTGTTTTTGAAGGGCTTTCTCTTCCTTTTCTTTCTA
>NW_017733314.1:8378-11231 GCF_001890085.2 Hipposideros armiger | reverse complement strand
TAAATTGAATGTTCTTAGTGAGTCTAGAAAACTCTGGCTGCATTTTGCCAAAAAGCAGCCAGACTTTGGCCTTTGACTTAGACATCTAACACACAAGCATTGAACAAAATAATACCCTCCCCACGCTTTTCTCAGTAACCGAGGAAGAGGTCTTTGAAATGGTATTTCTTGACCCTAACATGTTCCTCTGGCCTCTTCAGGTACATGGAACATGTGGAACAAAGAAGCGAAATGCTGTTTGAGATAACCAAATGTTCAACGTCATCAAATCATATGCTGGGGATTTTTCTGAAAGCCTCCCAAACACAAGCATATGTTCTGAGCTGTAATTGCACAGGTGTATGTGCTTTAGTGCTATAGTTTCATTTCATAAACTTTGATCAGATGATTCCTTAATATTGTGTTTTAAATATTAATTTATATTGACTTTGATAGACATTCTAGGGCAAAAATCAAACAATAATGAAAAGATTATATGCAATGGGTTTTTATAAATGCTACTAAATTATATGAATAAAAAAGGAATGTTTTAATTTAATACTATGGGAAGTGGCATTAGGTTGAGGTTTAACAATATTTATAAAAATAACCTAACTCCTACTGATTACGTATATAGACATAGTACTTCCAGATTTCAGGTACAAAATCACCCTTATTCTATAATATTTCTAGGAAACACTCTTTACAGAAAACTTGGTTTAACTATCGACTTGTTCAAGCTTTTTAGAACCAGATACTGGGTTAGGTGCTGGGATACATGGGGAACAGACGTGGAGTTTGGGATGGGGAGAGACAATTAAGCAATTTTAACATGGTGAGATAAGTGTTCCGACCATTGAGTCAGAGAAACATGAGAGTGAAAAGCAGAAGCACCTAGCAGTGTCTTGGAGAGGGACAAAGGTGGTCATGGACGCCTTCCCTGAGGAAGCGGTGTTTAAGCTCAGAACTTAATGAAGAATCAGAAATTAACTGAGTGTAAAAAATCTCTGGGCGATATGTCCCAGTCAGGAAGCCCTGAGACGAAAGGGCAGGAGTGGAGCCATGAAGGAAAGTTTTCCAGAGAGGATCAGGGGGAAAAGCAGGGTGAGACCAGACCAAGAAGGGCCTTGAGTCTACAACATGGACTGGGAACTTTTCCCAAGGGCAGTGAGAGGCCTGGTTCATTTCTCATCTTAGGAAAGTCTTTCTGGCTATATTGTAGGAGAAAAGGATTGGGCGTGGTGGTTGTTAGGATGGGAAACGTACCATAGCCTGAAAGAGACATAATTGGAAAGTAGAGATGGAGACATGTAGATACTTAGGATGTAGAATTTCTGGGATGAGAAAGAGATTGAGGTGGAAAGCATATCAGCAAGGAGGTCATCAGTCCAGGGAGGGGAGAGGTATTCTTTAGGGTCACACAGCCAGCCTGTGGAAGCATCAATCCTAGAATCCAGGTCTCTGGTTCCTTTTGAAATAAACATCTTAAGTATTTCTAAAAAAAAAAAAAAAAAAAATCTAATTATTTAAAAAATACTAAAATTACTTAGGTATGCTATCTAACAAATGGATATGTTTAGCAGGTAGGGCCAAATATTAATGAAGCTCGAGGGGTTTTCCCTTTACACTTTACTCTGTGTAATTCATACGAGCCCCTGTATAATAGTTCTGGGGACAAAAGGTATTATGCTCCTCTATTGCATCATATAGATGCCATAGGAATGTGGAGCTGAAATCTCAGTTCATGTCCTTTTCCTAGGTAGTCTCTTCTCTACACAGCAGCTAGAGAGACACTTGTACATGTCACTCCAAGGGAAAGCGTCTGAATATCTATGCATGTTTCTTAGATAAAGACTATGCATATTTTTCCTCTCCTGCTGCTACTCCTGTATTTACCCTGGTATCTGGTAGACTAGAAGAGTTCGATTCTGGATTCAGTTAAATATTTATGCAGCACCTATCACCATAATGGGAGTTAATATATAGCATTTACAACATGTTAGGCATTGTTTTAAATACTTTGCATGTATTCACTTCTTTCATCTTCATAATACTATTATTCTCATTTTACAAATAAAGAAACAAATGAGGCACAGAGTGGTGATGTAACCTGTCTAAGGTCACAGAGCTGGTTAAGAAGTAGAACAAGGAGTCCAACTTCAGAGCCCATGCTCCCCAACACTCTACGTTGTGTAGTGTCGGTGTTGGGAGTAGAAATGGGTGCAGAGGATACAAAGATAAATAGAGCACAGTCCCTGACCTCAAAGTGTTTACTATTCAGCGGGAGGGAAACAAACATATTTTCGATGTGATGGAAAGTGATAAACATGACACAAGCAAAACTGATTAAGAATTCATATATTCTGAGCTTTGTAATAATTCCCTTCCATGTATAATTTATTTTAATTTCACAAGAATCCTATTATTTTTTAAGGCAGGTTATTTTTTATTACTATTACTTTTTATTTTTTTTATTTTTTTTATCGGGGAACAGTGTGTTTTTCCAGCACCCATCAGCTCCAAGTCGAGTAGTTGTTTTAATCTAGTTGGGGAGGGCACATCTCAGTGGCCCATGCAGGGATTGAACTGGCAACCTTAGTGTTGTGAGCACTGCTCTCTAATCAAATGAGCTAACCAGCCACCCCTATGATTTTTTTTTTCTTTTCGATTAGGAAAGTAAGAAATTTTGCCCAAGATGGGAAAGAACAAATCAGCTCCTGGTTTCTGTCAGCTTGGAGCTGACCTGGCTATAACAACAGGCTTTAGAATTATTTTGTTGAATATAAAAAGCTTCACAGAACCTGAACATCAGACAAGTCACTCTGTGAAGGCAACAGAGCAAGACAAAAATGATTCCCTTCCATAATCTTGTCA
>NW_017733314.1:3440-6308 GCF_001890085.2 Hipposideros armiger | reverse complement strand
TCATAGATACAGAGAACAAACTGATGGTTGCCAGATAGGGTGGTTAGGGGGCTGGGTGAAAAAGGTAAAAAGGTTAAGAAGCACTAATTGGTATTTACAAAATAGTCATGGAGATATAAAATACATTAGGGAATATAGTCAATAATGCTGTAATAAATATGTATGGTTCCAGGTGGGAACTAGACTTATTGAGGGTGTCACTTCATAAGTTTTATAAATGTTTAACCACTGTACTGTACACCTGAAACATTTTTTTTTAATTTAAAGGCAGAAAAAAAATAAAACAATAAAAATTAAAAGAATTAAAAATTAAGCAAAAAAACTCAGTATTGTGTTACATTTGTTTTAAAAATTGTGGAGACCGAAAAGTACATTGACTTAATAGCCTCCATTACTATAATTATGAGATTTTAAAAAAAGACTTTAGTAAAGGTTTGAATGTGAACATTATTATAGCAATAATAAGAATACATTGCTCATATCATATTCAGGAGTTATTTTAAATGAAATGTATTTTATGTATCAAGCACTCTATAAAGTCATAATAAAGAACTATTTATAATTAAAAAAAAGACTTTAGTTCCAATAAAAGAGAATAACTTATGGAATTATTTAAAGAGTCTGTAAAATTTTGTTTACCAAAATAAAATATCAGCACAATATTTAGATTTATACAAGGCCAGGGTTAAATTTCACATGGTTTAAATTTCCTAAACTGGTTTCATAAGTTAAGTAAATTATTACTGTTTTAATGACTAAAAAGAATTTAAATATAAATAGAATGATAATAACAGATGTCTTTTTAAAAGTTTAATTTTATGAAATTCTTGCAATGCTGCCAATCACAAGGACTTAATGTGTTAACTAAGATTATATTCCAGGTTCTTAACTAGCTCTAAGACCTTACACTATTCAGGATGGAAGCAACTACTGTAATAGCCACAGTAGCTATGTAAATTAATTAAAATCGAATAATTCAAATATCTAGCTCCTCAGTTGCACTAAGCACATTTCAAGTGCCCAGTAGTCACATATGGCCAGTGGCTACCATATTGAACAGTATCGATATAGAACATTTCCGTAATCATGGAGAGTTATAATATATTGATAAAACTGCCTTAGTTTTATCAATTAAAGCTAACTATTAACTACAGTTAAGCTAACTATTGTAGTAAATAATCTTTGGGCGCCTGGATAATTTTTAAGTGAGAAATAGGAAAGAAACATTCATTACTAAAAAGGTTCTGCACCCAATTCCAATATGTGGTGGGTTTTTTTCCACAGCACGAAGCAATTCTTAGACACCAGATTGTTGTCCTACAACTCAATTCAATTCTGACACTCTACCTGTGTCAGATTCCACAGGTTAAGGGCTCACTCCTGACAAGACTGCCTCTCTCCCAACCCCGCTTCAGACTCCAGTTACAAGCTCATGTTAACACCATCATTCATTTTCTGATTGGTGGGGGGCAGATGAACTTTCAATGCTAAGAACAATGAGTAACATATGATTAAGCATTCATCAATGTTCTAGCTTCAGATCAGGCTCACAGAACGGTGGCTTTTGGTAGAGCAGTTCCAGTACAGGGTATGTTGCTTATCAACCACACAGGGNGATCAGATTTATATTGTTTCTTGGGTGAATTGTTTTCTGGCCCAGTAGTATTTCCTTCTGTGATCTGCTTTTCTAGTCCACATGAGAACAGTCTACAAGCAGGGCATAGACATAGACCTGGGAGATCTGTCCTTGAGCCAGTGCTGAGGAAGAAGGAATTCAGAAGGTGTCCTCAGCATGGTGTTCCTTGGATAAAAGTGCTTTAGGTCTCCATTTCAAAACTTTGTAAGGAGTTTTCCCTCAGTCTTGTGAGAAATGACTTATTTAGTTTTATCTGCCCAGAGTCAGAGGATTTTATGTGGCCTCTGACCAGGGCAATTTCCAGAGACACAAAGTCGCTCAAGTGACAACCTTACTGACTGCTTGCTGGAGTTCTCGTGTGAACTTCTCAATCTAGAACTGCACCTCTTTTGGGCCAAACGCCTATTTTCCTTTATGTTTTCTAAATATAATGTAGACTTACCCTCTGACTGGTGACGTTTCCTGGAGACAATTTGTAATTGCAGTGACTACTGGGGCAAATTTTGACATTAGTGAGATGTTTATTTGATAGCTCCTTTGGAAAAAAGGGGGAAGAACCCTCATGGAGAGATTGTATTGTCCACAACAGAAGATTATTGCATGTAGAAGACTCCCCTTCCATTTTGTTTCTATACTTCAGGGTTCAATACACCCTGGCTTTTAAATTTTATGGCTTGATAAAATTGTCTAAGACTCTCTTTTGTGAGTATATATGTCAAAATGGGTTTTCTTACATCCAAGCTTTCTCTCCTCTCCTTGCAGACAGGAGATAATAAGCCCTTTACAATGACAATTTAATATTTGTCTGAAGTTGGCGTCTTCTCACTTTGTATCTATTTCTGTTCTTCTCCATATCATTTTTTGGTGCTTGGGAAATTTTACAGAGTAATATATTAGAAAAATCATTTTTGTTGGTATACATGCACTCTGGGAATATGTAGTGTAGACACACACTATGTTCATTGCAGCATTATTTACAATAGCCAAGATATGGAAGGAACTTAAGTGTCCATCGATCGATGATTGGATAAGAAGATATGGTACATATGTATAATGGAATATTATTCAGCTATAAAAAATAATGAAATCTTACCTTTGCCACAACACGGATGGACCTATAGGGTATTAAGCTAAGTGAAATAATTCAGACAGAGAAAGACAAATACCATATTTTTTCACTTATATGGGGAATCTAAAAAACAAAATAAATGAATAATCAAAACAGAAACAAA
>NW_017733314.1:0-1380 GCF_001890085.2 Hipposideros armiger | reverse complement strand
TGGAATCTTCATGTGTTCTCCAAACCCGAAATTCTCTGAACCCCACCTTTCAGGTTTTTTAGAGAGGCTTCATTACATAGACACAATTGATTAAATTATTGGCCATTGGCAATTGATTCAACCTCCAGCTCCTCTTCCCTGCCTGGAGGTCAGGGGGTGGGATTGAAAATTCCAACCCTGTAACCACAGGGTTGGTTTTCCTGGCAACTTGCCCCCACCCCCATCCTCAGCTGTGGTCCAAAAGTAACATCTGCAACAATTGGCTCCAAATGGCCAGAACTTGATTTTCCCTCAATTTTGCCCCTGGTTTCAACTTAGGACCAACTAGAGAAAGCCAAATCACAAAAGCTAACCAATCACATAAGATGCCCTTCTTTTAGTTAGCCTGCCGAAGCATTCTCACGCCAATAGCCTTCAATTAGAGCACACATGCGCTCTTTCTCTTTTTCCACTATTAATCTTTTCTACTACTCTGCCTGCTTTTGAGTCTCTGCCAACTCAGGTGATGGTGGCTGACTCCTTTACTGTAGCAAGCTCTGAATAAATAACCTTTGCCTGTTTTCATTTGATTGATCTTCATTTATTTCCATGCAAACCCTAATGCATTAGATGTGTATCTGAATTCTCATGTTGTAAAATTCATTCATTTTATGTATAGATGTCATTAGTTCATTTTTATTGATATGACTCACAAATTATTTGTTACTGTTGATAGATGTTTGGTCTCTTTCCAGCTTTGGAGTTTTAGGAATAACACTGCAAATTTCTACATGTCATTTGGTGAATACAGTATATGCCTATTTGGAACAGCTAGGTCATAGGTAGATGTATTTGGCTTTGGTAGATGCTGCCAAACAGTTTTTCTAGGTGGTTGAACCGATTTACCCTCCCAACAGCTGTATAATTGAATATAATTTTATCCTAATATAATATTTATATATTTCTATGCTTGTAAGTCTTTTATTGAATTTTTATGCTTGAAAGTCATTTTTCTCTGCAAAAAAGAGTTGTATAAATTGAAATTTGATTTAAACAAACTTCTGTGACCATAAGGCTATATTAAAATTTATCTTTTGCACTGAGTTATCATTGGTTATTAGTAGTACCTAATTGATAAAAATAACAACATATATTATGAATTTCAGAAAATATTAATAAACAAAAAGCAAAATGGTACTAGGAAGATATTACTTATGGAAATAATTTAGGTTTTTAAAAAATCAGTTTCCTTATCTATGGATAAATATTAATTGTTGCTCAAATGAGATAATATTTAGTATAATTTTATTCTTGTTTTTAATTTTTGTTTAAGTGCTAAGAAACTATTCACGATAAGTCAACAGGAATAGAAGGTGTCTATTATCACAATATCACTGAATT
>NW_017733313.1:70028-72581 GCF_001890085.2 Hipposideros armiger | reverse complement strand
ATCACCATTCAGATGAGTAATTGTCAACCAATTTCTAACTAAACTATAAAATGGTTTATTATTTCATTTAGCTCATTAATTCTATCATTAATCAAATTTTGCATATAAGCAAAAGAAAGACATACACATCTTGGGAAAAAGACATTATTCTGTTAACTCCCACACATACACAAGAAGGCTAATCTTAAGCAGCTGTCTTTTTCTTTAACTAAATTAACAATGCTTATTATATTCTGGCTTCCAGATGCAGAACAACATGTTTCCTGTTAATATGCCTAGTTTTTGACCTGGCAATAACATTAAGGACTCATTAGGAAATCCAACCTCCAGATACACTTATCTGGGAATATAGAAACAAACAAAAATGATTCTCCAAATTACTTTATGGTTAAATTTAAAAAATGCTTATTAAAACTGTTATGAAGAGCATTTCTATTCCAAATCTGTTACTCTAAGTTACAAACAGAATGCCCTCAAAGCAATCTGAAGAACTAAGACTGTGGAAGGCACAATGATTAAATATAAAGCTGTCTCTTGAGGTAGCTATTAACTGTGACCTTCCCCCCAACCCTGGATAGAAAAGAGTAGAAAGAAGAGGAAAAAATGCAATAAGGTTTAAGTACATAACCTAGTGGATGACCTTGACCTAGATGAATTTAAAATGTTCCTCCCATCAAAGTGGACTGAGTAGTTGTGGCCGAGGCATTGGTCATCCCTGGGTCTCAGACCATTAAGGATACAGTGGTTCTAGAACTAACAGCTTTCAGGCTATCCTAGGGCAATTTCCCCTTTGGGTCCGATGCTCTAACAGCCAAAAAAGGGATTTGCTGAAGCTGGATGCCTACATCTGAGATCTTCTAGGGATAAATGAGGAGATCCCAGTACCCCAGTCTCCACAGCAGGAGTTCTGTCATACATCACAGAAACGTACATCCAGATAAAACATCCTATACTAACCAAGCTTTATCCCCTGAGCTTAAAACATTTTGATTTGGTAGTTACAAATTAGATTGAAAAATATTTTCAAATGATTTCAGAAAGGAAAAAAAAACAACACCACCATGAAATCAAGCAATGGAGTTTAACAAAACTCTTTCTATACAACTATGTAAATCAATAGTACTTTATTTGAAACAGAATTAAAAGCACACATAATGCATTTTAATGCAGAGTATACAAAGACACTAAGATCAGTAATTCCACCACTAAATGTCAACAATACTGTAACCCACTTATTATTGTGCAGTCAGATATAGTGAAATTCCATTTACAATGAAGTAGAATGGAAGTTTAAAATTACGTCAATGGAATGTAATGCACAAAATACTATTCCAGTAATGGTGAATGTCTTATTAGGAAGAAATCTTGGTGAATGATGATTTCATTGTAAGTCTCCCATAACCCTCAAAGGGAATATTCAAAATAACATTAGATGTTAACATCAATACTGTAGTAAGTGAATTATAATAAATTCAATTTATAATTCCCTAATATACGAAACCATACACAAATCTACCATGAAAGACTGAAAACGTGTTATTAATATAAAACAACCCAGTATACAAATTCTAAGTTGGGTCTGGTCATATTTACAAATAGAATGGAAAAAGTAATTAAACACTTCAATTAAGTGAAGGAAGGAGTAAGAACTAAACATGCTGATCAAATGAATGGGTGTTTCCCTCTGGAGAACATGAGAAATTATCATGCTTTGACTAAATAAAAAAAAAATGCTATAGATTATCTATAGATTGAAATTTCAAATAACCTTACCATTCTTAAATATTGTTATAATGCTACAATTATATTAGCTTTCTCCTATTAAAAAATTGCTACTTTCTGTATTAGAGCAAATTTATATAGAACTGAATGCATGTCTAGGATTTAGAAAATCTGGGATTCTATTTCTATCTCTTCTTATTTATATCAGGCTAGTCACTCATGTTAAATACTGATCCCCTTTTACTCCAGCTGTAGGGATATAGTGCTTTATATGACACAATACTCAAAAGCTTTGCATAGGGGCATAGAAATTGTGGTAAAACAATAAAACATCCTAGATGCCAGATGCTACAGAAATGTAAACCATATGATGATAGCAGCATGGTGGAAAGGAGGCTGTAATTAAGACCATCAGACAGGATTTGATTTTTCTCTCTCCATGGAAATCATGATAACTATGTTACGTAGTTACTTAAATTTAGACATTTAGTTTATATGCTGTGTTCTATCTAAAAGTTATATTAGCTAATCACTGAACAGAAATTTTAAGTGTTTAATGTTAAATCCCAGTTTCAGTAGAATGTTTAACTTGGAAGAAATTTGCTAGTATGCTAATAATTCTATAGTTGACTGCAGAGTTTCTTCATTATTTGATTCATATTGTCTTTTCAATCACTTTACTTCTCTTACTCTATGAAAAATACCTACCAAAAGAGTAAAAATTAAAGTGGCCTGCCACTTGTCTATTCCCTGTAAGTAAATTTGCAATTAAAAATGCTGTCATGGCCTGATGAGTTCACACAGAATTCAGTCACCAGGTGCTTCAATTGG
>NW_017733313.1:62298-63098 GCF_001890085.2 Hipposideros armiger | reverse complement strand
AAATGACAATTGCACTACTTCATGTTCTTCTTCATACTTTCAGCTTCATTCAGTAATTGAAAAAGGCAGAGCAGGCAATAAGCCAGAAAATTATGGTAGCTATACAGGCTTTTGAAAAAAATATATTTGATGTGGCAAACTCTACTAACCTTATTTCCAATTTAGAATAGGTCTTTATATATTATAAGCAACTTAAAAGGGATTTCGCCTTAGAGTTTTAATGGTACAGCTACCATACTGAAAAATATAATGATCCCTTTTGCAATTTATTCTGTGATTCATAGTCATTTATCAAGGCAACTAGGCTTTTCTGCAAATACAATTTTTAGATTTCCTTATTCTAGATTTTTTTATAAAACTGAAAATCTAATGATATAAGAAAACAAATCAAATAGCAATATATTAAATATACTAATTAGGTACTGTGAGTGCCAATCTATAAATGGCACATACATGCATACATACATACATGCATATACAAACATACCCTCTCAAAATCTAGGAGGTATGCAAAATCTTCTGTCTTAACTGAGAAGTCAACTTGAAATGGAATTCTTTCAATCTTATTATGAATATGTCAGCATTCTACACTTTTTCAGAAGGTATTCTGGTATTTGCTCTGATTCCTAGGTACATCTGTTTGGTTCTTGCTCTTTTCATTCACTGACATACACACTGACCTTTTATTTTTTTTTAATAATTCATTATATAATAAATACCATTAAGTTTCTAGCCTGCTGAAATAACTTCTGTAAGGTGATTGCAGAAAAGCCAATACTCAATTAATACTTTCTTACAAT
>NW_017733313.1:42963-60638 GCF_001890085.2 Hipposideros armiger | reverse complement strand
GTTTAAATTATTTTTGAAGGAAATATCATAGGCATGTAAATTTAGAATACTGAGTTCATGCTTATATATGGACAAAGGGTTATCTTTTGTATTGAGGTAAAATTGGTATATAATATTATATAAGTTTCAGGTGTACACCATTGTAATTCGACATCTGTATATACTACAAAGAGATCATGACCAAAAGTCTAGTTGCCATCCTTCACAAAGGATCATCTTTTTTATCTGAAATAAAATTCAGACTTAAAAAAAAAAAAAAGATTATGCCTCAAAATTATCTTTAGGTAGTAATTATCAATGGTATTTAATAAGAACAAAGGTTAAGTGAAGCTTCGTCTTACATATCTTCTTAAAAGTTATATTTGTTAGAATCATCTCTTTGAATACCATATTATATTAACAGTAAAGATATTAAAGGAAAAAAGAAGGAAAGAAGGAAAGAAGGAAGGAAGGGAGGGTGAAAAGGAATGAAGAACAAAGAGGGAAAAGGGAGGAAGAAACAGAGAGAGAAAGAAAGAGAACCAATGCAATTTTCTTGACCTAAATTTGTCCTAAATAATAGAATTTAGTTAGACCAAAATTGCATTACTTTACTCCAAAGGTTACTACAAGACTTACAGTGATCCTTAAGTTATAAAAATCGAAACAGAGCCTAGAATACATTTCTGATTGTAAAAATAGGTAACATTTCAAAGTTCATTTCATAAAAGAAGTCATCAGATCAATACATCGTTATGTCATTTTCAACAATAGTATCTCAACTTTAGCTCTGACATTGAAATGAATAATAAGACAACGCCAATGTGCACATATATCCATGTGGGATTTTGAGTGACTTATTTTTGCTTTAATGTGCACATTAGTTAAAATTTTTCTAAGTTAGGAGGCCAGTGGGGCTCATGTCTTGTTAGGGAGACCACTGCATAGACGGTGTAGAGGCCTGACCACTGTGCATATTTCTGAAGCTGAGGTTGAATAATAGTGTATGTCAACTACAATTATATATACATATAGTCACGGGATGTGGAGTAGAGTGTGGGAATGGAGTCAATGGAATTGTAATAGATAAGTACGATATTGGATGTGAGAGGGCAGTAGATTGGGGAGGGGAGTTGTTTCTGTATGAGGGGCGAAAAGGATAACTATTGCATTGTTCTGTACACCTGAAACTAATAAAAATAAATTTCTCTAAGGAACCTACGGCATATTTCTAAGAACACTGGAGCAAAATACAAGGATATGTAGAAGTTCCCTGTCCTTGAATTGCTTCAAGGTATTGATATACTTTTAATCGTGGATTAGGATTGTGGTGCCAAATAAAGTTTTACAAAGATGCATCTGATCTTCCCAATGATAATATTGTTGAGGGGGGATACTCTGGAATAGAGTCAGTTAAATATGCTCTATGAATGGGAGGTTTAGGGCAAATGGTGAATCTAAAATAATCCTACATTTGGACTACTGGTCTAGTCCAACAGATTAGAGCCTGCTTGAATAAAGAAATATGAAATATAATTTCACTCATTCATTTAACTCTGCTCCAAATTCTCCAATACCACCCATCTCACTCAGACTAAAAGGCAGAATTTTTACACTGATGCAGCTCATCATTATTTCTCTGACCTTCTCACTATACTTAAGTCTTAGGCCTTTAGAAGCCTGTTCCCAATGGGGAAAGTACTCTTCCACCTGATATGTGTGAATCATCCCACGTCACATTCAAGTGTTTGCTGAAGTGTGACCTTCTCAATGAGGTCAACCTTTATCACTCTATTTAGAATAGCAACCAACTTTCCTCTACTTTCAGAATTGCTGCCTCATCTTATTCTGCTGTATTTGATTGTCCAGGATTCTCATCACCCACTATAGTTTATACAATATTGGTATTCGTTATATTACATATTCATTATATATTGAATATATATTTCTGCTTAAACTAGAATATAAAAAACAAGAAAGCAGAGATTTTGTCTTGGTTTGTTTTGTTCATTGAACACATTCATTCATTAACTACATTCCATTACACATTGGCCCAAACTTAACAATTGCCTGCACAAATTCTGACCTTTGAACTCAGTATTACCTATTAGTACAGCCCAAATTAAGTCTTCTTTCTGTCTGCCTGGTATATGCTGAGCCTGGCATGAGTCTTGAGAACCATGTGCCAATAAAGTTTTGTCTTTCTCTAACCTCTACCTTGTTTTTTCATTCACTACAAATGGAATGTAGCCTAAATTCCTCCTTAGCTACCAAGTTCAAAGTTGTGATGCTACACAAATACTAAACCCCAATCTTCTGTATTACAAGCTAAATAATTTGTCTGGACATTGATAACACTTTCTTCTTGACCTTTTTCAGTCTCTAGCTGCTAAATAAGGACCTACTGCAAACTGCGCAGATGATCTGTACTCACCATTATTCTTATTCTTATTCTTATTATTATTACCCAGCCTGGAAACTCTTCTAGACATGTTTTACCCACATGGTAGAATCCTACTGGATAGTTATGGTGACTGGATTCAACCATGCATTTGATACATCCTTTGGACTCTATAATTTAGAAAGCTAGCCACCCTGCCAATTTTGCTGTGTAGGTATCGTCTAGGTTGAAGTTAATTTTCCCTATTCTGGGTCCCTCTCGGTCCCAATTCCTCCTCCTCCATTGTGGCTCACAATTGTGGCCCCATAATTGTAAAGCAGATTATGAAAGGAGTTGAAAGTCCTCATATAAAGATCAAGTGATTTTTTTTTCTTACAGTTCACCACTAAATCTAATTGGATCAAAAGAAGGAACAACGATTCAGTCTCAGAGGTCCAAGTTGAAAAGTGTAGCACATTAGTCATTACCAGTGAATAATCAGTATTGATTAAATGTATGAATAGAAAAAAGCAACACTTATCTGCCTTAGATAAATGGGGACTGAAAAAATACTGAGATGTAAAATCCACCAAAAAGTAAACCCTTTTGAGTCATAGCTTTTCCAGTCGAGTTGAAAGGCATAAGAATTAAAAATCCCACTACTACAGAAATTCTTCTTTTGATTTAAATAAGTCCCTCCTATAAAATACGACTGCTTTTATTACAGCAGTCATACCTGGGACTAACTCTTGGGATACCTATTTGAGTTTTTAAATAATTATATCTAAAGAAGGTAACACTGTAGTTCTTAGTGTAGGTGACAGTTATCCCATATTTCAGGAGCTATAGTGACTGAAGTGAATAAAGGAAGAATTGGCAGAGCATGTGCATAATCCCTAACAACTCTTGAGTTCATTACTTTTCATGAAAAACTAGGACAGAAGAATTTTAGGAGTAAGACCAGCAATTTATATACACTGACATATGAGATTGAAATTTATAAAATTTATGTCATTTAAAATTTTTTTACCACATCTATAACATAATAGTCAATGTTGAATATCTTCTTATTCTCAGCTATAAATTTTATCCGTTACGAATCATTTTTTTAAACTATTAGATCAGTATGTAGTGCACAAGCCAACAAGATATATATGTAGCAAAAAAAGATACCACCAAAATGTTAAATTCAGGTATATGGTCATAATAAATCTCCTAAAAAGTTTTCAGGTAGTTTATAAAGTCTTCTCACATTTTATAACACAGGATGTTTTAGAACTGCAATTGATGGTGATGTAGAAATTCAATAATAAATTTTTAGGTATGCTTGCCAAAAATATGTGAGAGTCATCTCAAACATGTTTTTACTTTAAACAAGTTTTTATTTTATTATAAATGTGTTTAAAAATACAGTTATATACATTTAATGTCTTCTTGACTTTTTTAAGAATTCAGAAGCTTAAATACAAGTTTGTACTCAAACCAAAAAAATAGAATGCAATTCTAGAATATTGGACTTGGGAAAACACTGGACACTTGATAAGTCCTAATTTCCTCCCTGTAGAGGCATTCCATCCCAAATCAGCCCTGAAACGTTGTACATTTGATCACTGTATGGACATTTCCAGAAGCTAGGTGCTCCAACACAACCCAGTTATTTCTGAACTGCTCAGAATGAGGAGAGAAAACAGGTTTCCTCCCATTTTATTGAACTCAAACATTCCTCTTTGTCATAAACTTATGGATCTGAGTTCAGGCTTTAGGATGGACATCTTAGTCTCTTTCCATATAACAATCTTTCCAAAAATTTGGGGATATTTCTTATGATTTCTTACATCTTTCTCCAAATTAACAGTCTTTACTTGGAATAACTCTCCTCTGAAAATGTTTTCAGACTCCTAACTATTGTGCTCTCATTCCTCTGAATTTACATCCATTTGTCAATGAAGCACCCAAATGTTTTAACCAACAGACCCATCTGCTTCCATGAGTTTGTTTGTTGTAAAAATGAGTTGGTTAACATTTCTGTCACTGTGTCACACTATACGTTCAAACTGAACTTACTACAATTCAGATTTGTCCTTTCTTTGTATTCATTCCTATACATATAAAGGAAACAACAAATTTCTAGAATAGGTCAAATGAAAGTACCGTATTTCCCCATGTATAAGACGCACCCTTTTCTGAAAAATTTGGGGTCTAAAAACTGGGTGCGTCTTATACAGTGCTTGTATGAGCACGAAACAAGCATAAAAAAAGCAGGAAATGCAAGTAAAAAAAATCTACAACCACTGTATAAGACACACCCAGTTTTTAGACCCCAAACTTTTGGAAAAGGATGCATCTTATACACGGGGAAATACGGTATTTAACATCTAGACACAAATAAAACCAACTTCATGTATGTCCCTTTCATGGTCCAGGATACAGAGACCTTTAAAGTTCCTGAACCTGTTATTACCAGCTTATCCCCCTCACCCCCAATTTTGGACCACCTGCAGTCTGATAAGCTTGAATTTTATGTTTTCCATCAAGCCATGACCAAGACAAATGAACACAAAGAAATCTCTCTCACCCTCCTAGAGACTTCTTTCCAAATAACCTTTCCAAATGATCCACTATGGTAGTTATTTTCAATCAGTTGCAATTTACTTACCACTACATTACCATTTCTACATAATAGTCACAAGAATATCAGGAAAACATTGTATCTGCTGCCTTGCTGAAATGCAGAACCACTCTATCATTCTCCTATTTTGTCAATCTTAAATCTAGCTAAAGAATTTCCTTGGAAAATCATCCTTGTAGAATCAATTTTACTCATACTAGAATTCAATATGCTACAGAAATTACACAAGATTTTAAAAAATATATATCTCCTTAAGTTTCTAACTCAATTCAACATTTAAAAATGATAGCTGCATGTCAACATTCTTAATAAATCGGCACTGTACTAAAAGAGAAAACATTTCATTCTAACAAATTAGTGGTTATCCAGAAAGGTCAGTGCTAGTATCAAAATGAGAAAAAGTGATGATAGCCAAGAAAACAGTACTTCCGTCAAACTCACATCCAATGATCTTCACTGAGAATTTGCTTTCACACAACACTGAAAAGAAAACAGGCCTCAAAAAGTAAATGGAAAGAAATCTTGGTACCATAAAAAGGGAACTTCAGCATAAACAAAACTAATAGTTATCTTAGTCATTAAAAATTAGGTTATTATCAGTTTCATGAACTTAAGTCACAGCTACTCCAAGCGTCGGCTTTTAAATTTGTCCAATAAGAATAACAATAGCTGAAGGTGAAATACGCTCATGTGCATAAGGTAATTTTAAATTATTAAGCACTATACAAGTTTAAGGTATTATGAAATATATTTTATATATACTTTTAATATCAGGAGAGTTCAAACATTTATCCTTAAGCCAATCTCTAAATATATTGCAAGTGATCTATAAAATACACAATAACAGATTCTAGACTGTAGACTATAGCAGTCTACAGTACACTCTATGTTACAGCTATTTTACATAGAATTCCTTATTGTATTTAGCGTCCAAGTTTTCTCTCAACAGAATGGCAGTATATAAACTCGCCCTTTATCATTCACCTCAACCTGTACCTGGACCATAGAAATCAGAGTTAATTTTATCTGAAATAAGAGAGGGGTGGGAGAGAGAGAGGAGAGGAGAGGAGAGGAGAGGAGAGGAGAGAAGGAGAGAAGGAGAGAAGGAGAGAAGGAGAGAAGGAGAGGAGAGAAGGAGGGAGGGAGGGAGGAAGAGAGGAAGGAAGGAAGGGGATAGAGGTAGAGGGAGTGGACAGGCATTGAGGAGAGGGGAGAAGGAATAAGAGGGAAAGGGATGGAGGAACACGCGAGGGAAAATTCTCAGGAACCCACTTGATGCCTACTCTGCATGCTTGCAGCATCTGTCCCACTCCAAGTGAACAGAAGGACTGGTGCTTGGACTCTCTTCACTCCCAGCTGCCTAACAGTATTAAAGCATTGTGTATTGTTAAAACGTATCATATAACTGAGCACGGTCAATATTTAAAAGTAGTATTTTTATAAATCAGTAGCCAGAGATATAATCAAAATCACTGTCTCATAACTTCTATTAATGAAGCCACACCGACCTCATTTTACCTCTCACAGAAGGAAAAGCAACAAGAAGAAAAAAATCATATAGTGACTTAACATCATTTTCATTCTGGGAATGTTAATCAGGGAGTTATTATTGTAGCCAAGAGCTTAGAGTGTTTTTGTTTGTTTGTTTTTACTCCTTTTAAAATAAAACTGTACTGCTAGAAATGCTAGATTATAAGAGGCAAAACTATCAGAACAATTAGACATAGCTTTATTCCAGTTATCTAAAAGAGAAGTAAGTATATTTCAAAAACTTCGCAGATTCGGCCTCATCAAAACTTTCAAAAGCTGCTAACCTCCAGATTTTGTACTCTTAGGGTAATTTTTTTATGTATAAGACCAAACCTTAAATATTTCTTAATTTTTTTTTACTTTGACACGTTTTCCAACTTAGAGATGTTTGCTGAAATAACGTATTATAAATTGTGCCTTATAACGCTGCACACGTGCTTCTTTTAAAATTCATGATGATAAAAGAACTCTTCAAAGACTCCCCAGAGTTTCATAAATGATATGCACATAAACATTAAGGCTCTCTGAAGAGCATAATTTGAGTTACATTAAATACAACTGTTTTCCAGAGTCCCCTGAAGTGTGTATCTGGTCATTGCAGTCTTAATTAAAATACCGATGACATAGAAGTCTTGTCTGTATTTAAAGAGGAGAAATTTCACTATATAATAGGATACCTGAGATAGGGTGTGGGTAAAGAAAAGATGGGGCTGCAGGCGCCATTGCCATGAAAGAAAGAAAAAAAAAACCGCATACTTAACTACTTTACAAACCCTGTTCAATTAGTTGCAAAGTCTCTTAAAATATATATGTATCAACTGCTCTCCATAAAGTTTCAAGATGAGCCACAGCTTGGGAAACCTTTCTTTGCAGGGAAGGAATCTGATTTGGAGAAACTTTTCTTTTTTAATTGGTTAAAAGTTTGCCTCTTGGAAAGATTTTGGAAATAATTTGCAGGATGTATAGTGATAGCAAGTCCTCCCAGAAACGAATGAACAATGAAAAGACTTCATGGGATTTTTTTGTTTTTGTTTTTGTAGGAGGAAGGCAATTCCCCCTACCCCACTCAGGCAGTTGAAAGTGAACTTGCTTCAATTAGCCTCTCTCGCCCCACAGCGCACTCCCCAAGGGCAGAGCAAGAAAGCGGTCCCTGGCCAGCAACTGTCGGAAGAAGGGACCAGTGAGGAGCCTCCCACCCCGAAAAAGGATGTAACCTAAGAGCCCGTGCCTCGACTGTACCTCTTTGCTGATGCGCCTGTGGCTGCTGCGGCAGCAGCTGCGCCCGGCCGCCCTCGAGGCTCCCGCTGAGCAGCAGGACCAGAAGGACCCCGGCGGCTCCTGGCATTGTGGTGGCCCCGAACGGATCCACTTCTCAGGAGCCGGAGGAGTCGCTGCCGCCCTGTCCCCTGTCCTGGCTCGCGAGCTGAGTGAGCAGCAGCTGCTGGTAGGAGGAGGAGACAGCCCCCACTGACTTTGGCTCAGCCGCCTACGTTGGAGGGTGGGGGGAGAAAAAGGACACTCCCCCACCCTCCCCCTTCTCACGCCCTCGCCCCACCGACGTCCAAGCCCAGGCCCTTAAAGGGTCCCTGGTGAAAAAGGCCTTTCCTCTAGCGGTCTTTCCCTCTGAGAAGGGATCATTCCTTGCTTGATCTGTTAGCTGAACTTCTTTTAACTTAAAGGAAGTAATTGATGGGAAAGCACTTCGTGATCTGTAAAAACCCTGTTGATGGAAAGCGTGATTTGTGGGAAAGCTGCACAGCTAGAAACTTGATCAAAGCTGAGTAGATGTAGCTCCTGAAAAAAAGGCCTGGCAAGGCTGTGCGCTGGCACTATGTACCCAGGTTGATCCACGTTGGTGCCAAGACCGTCCAAAAAGCCTGGATGACTGCAAAGTTACTAGAGAGCGGAAGGTGGTCCTGGGGACACTGTAATTCAGGCCATAGGACTTACTGCTTGGTAGAATGCTGGCAGGGCGGCAAAGAGAGGACAAAATAAAATAAGTCCCTTTGCTCCCCTGCAATGTTTGTGGCTGACATAAAGGTTAAAATTAAGGTTTTCAGTTCAGTGACGAGACATTTATTTAAAGAGGATAAAAGGCCTTTGCGATTGTGTCCTTTCAAAATTTTGTCTCTTGCAAGCCCCATTTCTTCCCTCTAATTAAAAAATGTCTGTATTTTTGGCCACTCCAGATTAAGATGACAGCTTCTTTACTAGTTGCTTGTCTGTTCGTTTGTTTTATGGTCTGTGATTCTTGTATGGTTTGAAACAGCTCCTTACTGGGTTTTTGTGAGACATGTAGGCTATCTTTTTGGTTTGCTCAGTGATTGGCAGTCTTACTGGCATTAGTGTACTGTGAGGTCAGAGTGTTAGTGTCTCACAATGTGTGTGACAGTCCTACACCATAAATTGTCCCACAGGGACTTCTGAATGGGCCACTGGCCATTCATTTAGGTTAAAAAAACAAAACAGCAACAACAAAACCCTAGCATTATATTTGAAGACTAATTTAAGTCTATTTTGCACATAAAATTTTTGCTTGGATTTTATTTTCTATGATGCATCTACTACATAAATTGAGGAAATGATATGGTGTTTTTTAATTTTACCAAGATTTGTTCACCATTTCAGAAAATCACATCACTGATAACAACATGGTATTGTCTCCAGGATATCATCAATCCCTCATCTGTCACATTGATGGTGACGCTGGGAATAGGTTCAGGCTTATATTTCATTTTGCTTCTAAGGTAGTTTTACTCAAGTATTTACACATGGAAATACATATTGTTTTATATAGATGACTTTTTTCCTCTTTATTTTATACTTAAGACATTATATTGATTTTTAAAAATATTATATTGAAGTTAGGTGATATTATCTATGAATTCCCTCTCAATAAAATAAAGGAGGTATTGTATTGTTCTTAATAGGATTGATTGAAAACCATTGGCCAAATGGTGCCAAAGTGATTGGATATCCCTCAATATTATCCGTCTTCCTTAGTTCTGTTAATATTACTACCAGGAAGCTTTATAATCATTTTATTTTTCTTTACTGTGGAAATTGCAAAATGAAGTCTGGCCCAAGTCTTAAGAATAAGACTATGATCTCTGCCATCAGCTGGTTTGATTCAACACAGAAAAAATACAAAATTATTTAACCAAAATTAAAACACAGAGCCAGTATTATCAGAGCTATATTTTTTCAAATAAACCTAACTGATGTACACTATACACAAAATAAATGTACCCAATTGATATGTTTTAAAAAATGTAAACTCCCATTTATTGATTACCCCAGTTAATATATCGCCTATTTCTAGTATTCTGCCAGTTTCTTTTCTGCCCTTTATAGTAATTCCCCCCAAACTCCACCCCTAGAAACAGGTAACGGCTGATCTGATTTTTGTCACTATAGATTATTTTAGCTATTCACAAGTTTCATATAAGTGGAATTATAAAATAATACTCTTTCGTGTCTGGTTGCTTTCACTCCACACAATGTTTTGCCGGTATAGCCAGACTGTTGCTTTACATCAGTAGTGCATTTCTTTTCATTGCTGAATAGTATTCCATTGTGTGGATATATCACATTTGCTTATACGTTTACCTGTTGAAATACATATGGATTGTTCCAGTTTTGAACTATTAAAGATAAAGATGCTATCACTGTTTGAATACAGTGTCTGTATGGACATATATTTATATTGCTCAATTCCTAAGAATGATATTATTGAGTTGTTTGGTGGGTATTATATTAGTTATAAGACGCTGTGAAATTGCTTTGCAATATGGTTATATCATTTTAAATACCCTCAGTAATATGACAGTCCCAGGTGCTCCACATCTTTACCACTACCTAATATTTAATTTTAGCGACTCTGTGATTGCATAGTGGCATGTCACTGGCATTATCATTTGCATTTCTCTGAAGATGCTAGAAGTATTTCCTGGGCTTACTGGGCATTCCTATTACTTCTTTTGTGAAATATTTTGCTCATTTTTCCTAATTGTTTTATTTGTCATATTATTATTAAGTTGTAAGATTTAAATATATAGTCTGGAGAAAAATCCTTGCTCAAATATACTTAATATAGTGCATATTGTTCTCAGTCTGAGACTTGACTTTTCAATTTTTTGACAGCTGTTGGAAGAGGTCATCAAGAGGACTTGACAGCAGGTTGACCTGCGAGCTGGATCCGGACACTTAGAGACTACTCACCCACTCCAGATCCTTGGATTTATGTTCTGCCTGCCTTCCTCACACTAGACGCTGCTTCAAGGACACAGTCTTGAGATAGTAACATGTTATTGAGACCATCTGGACTGTATGTGTGACTGAACCCAATTAAGGCCTCTATATAAACTTCAAGATTCTGGCTGGCAGTGTGAAGATCTACTCATCTTGAAGCCACACATGTTAAGCCTCAGATATATGGTCTCTTGCTTATCCAACCTGCTACCTACCAATCTGAAGTCGTCTGCCTCTTTGGTCTAATCTTGCCCTCTGTGTGTGAGGATCAGTTTGTGAACCAACGACTGCTTTAGAAGAACAGAAGCGTTGAATTCTTATTAAGTCCAATTTATTAAGATTTTTCACTTATGCTTAATACTTTTTGTGTCCCATTTCACAATTTGTTCCTTACCCCAAAGTTGTGAACATTATCTTCTCTATTTTTCCCTAGAGATTTTATAGTTTTCACTACATTGGGTTTTACTACATTGGGTTTATGGTTTATTTCAGGAAATCCTGGTGTTTTCTGGGAAGTTAAGGGATTTAGTAATGGTTTTTGTTTTTCCATGAAAATATCCATTCATTTAGCACCATTTGTTGAGAAAAATAGCATTTCCCACTTAATTACCTTGTCCCTTTTTTTCCAGAAGTCAATTGATCATATGTGAGTATTTTTGGACTCTCTTTTCACTGACATTATATATCTTTATGCAATATCACAGTCTTTATTACTGTAGCTTTATAGTTGCCTCAAAGTTAGATAATTTTGGTTTCATTTTGACTATTCTAGGTCCTTTGCATTTTCACACAATTTTTAAAATAAGCTTGTCAATTTTTACCAAAAAATAATGTAGCAGGGTGTTGATTGCAATTGGGTTGAATCTGTAGATACATTCTGGGGGAATTGATATTTTAGCAATATTTAGCCTTTCAGTTCATGAGTATAACATGTCTCCAATTATTTACATTTTAAATATTCTAAGTGCTTCATAGTTTTCAATGTTTACCTCTTAATCTTTTATTGTTTTGGATGCTATTGTAAACAGTATTTTTAAATTTATTTTTTCTTGCTAATAGTAATACAAGTGATTGTGGTTATGTACATTGGATCTGTTCTGTAGTAATAACCCCTCTTTCCTGATATTGGTAATTTGTGTCGCCTCCATTTTTTTTTTTTTTTTTAGGCTTTTTTGTAGAGGCTCATCAATTTTATCCATGCTTTCAAAGAATCACCTTTTGGTTTCATTGATTTTTATCTATTGTTTAACCATTTTGTTTCATTGATTTCCCCTTGTATCATTAAAATGTTCTTTCTTCTATTTACTTTAGGTTTACTTCACTCTTCTTTTTAGCTTCTTATGGTGGAAGCTTAGGTCACGGATTGTAGACATTTCTTCTTAGATATCTTATATGACTATTATAACGATCATATTATAACTACTATACTAATAGTTATTATATAACTATTAAAGCTCTGAATTTTTCTAAGCAGGGCCTTAGCTGCATCCTACAAATTTGGAATTTAAAATATTTTAATTTAATTTATTATTTTTTAAATTTCTTTTGTGGTTTCTTCTTAGACCAATGTGTTATTTTTGAAGTGTATTTTTGCTATAGCCTCAATGTTTATGTTTCCCCAAAATTCATATGTTGGCCTCCTAATGCCCAATGTGATGGTATTAGTATATGTAAGGCCTTTGGGAGGTGATTCGGTCATGAGAATGGAGCCAAATGAATGGGATTAGTGCTTTTATTTATTTTTTTTCTGGAATTCCTCCTTTTTTTATTATTATTAGTTTTATGTGTACAGAACAATACAATAGTTATCTTTTTCACCCCTCACAAAGTAACAACCCCCCTCCCCCCACCCACTGTCCTCCCACACCCGATATCATGCTTATCTATTACAATTCCATTGACTCTATCCCCACATTCTACTCCACATCCCATGATTATATGTATATATAATTCTAGTTGACATATAATATTATTCAACATCAGCTTCAGGAATACAGTACAGTGGTCAGGCCTCTACACTGTCTATGCAGTAGTCTCCTTAACAAGACAGGGATTAGTGCTTTTATAAAAAAGACCCCACAGAGCTTCCTTGCCATTGTCTTCTGCCATGTTAAATACAAAGCAAACAGATGGTCAACTATGAACCAGGAAGCGGGTTCTCACAGGACACCAAATGTGTGGACACTTGATCTTAGATTTTTCAGTCTCTAAGAAGGTGAAAAATAAGTTTCTGTTCTTTATAAGCCATCTAGTCTGTATTTTGTTATAGTAGCCCATATATGGACTAAGACAGTTATTAATGTCCAATATTTTGAGGTTTATACTAGGTATCTGATTGTTATTAATTTCTGGTTTAATTCTCTTATGGTCAGAGCATATATGCTGTTTGATTCTATACTTTAAAACTTATTGAGGGCCGGCTGAGTGGCGCGATGGTTAAGAGCTGGCTTGGGATGCCAGAGGGCCCCGGTTCAGATCCCACATATGAGGGCCAGTGACACTGCCCTCCACAGCTAAGATGCTGAACAACAGCTCAACCTGGAGCTGGGCTGCCATGAGTCGCCGGCGACGGCGTAGGCTGCAGCCCCTGTGGCAGTGGGTTGCCATGGGCTACCGTATGTAGTCAGCAGCCAGCGTGAGCAGCCAGCAGCTGCAGTGAGCGGCTATCCAGAAGCAGGCGACTGATCTGCCTCGCCAGGGAAGAGCACAATGATGGTGCCAACTTGGGCCAGTGAAGCAACATCCTCCACAACTAGATTGAACAACAAAACGACAGCAACTTGTCTGTTCCCCTTCCCCCAAATCCCCAGCACTGTTCCCATCCCCCTAATTCCTCAATAAAAATCTTTAAAAAAAAACTTATTGAGACTTGTTTTTATTCTAGTATATGGTCTATCTTTGTCAATGTTCCATGTTCAATTGAAAACAATGGTATTTTATATATACATATTTTAAAACCACTACAATCCTGTAATATTTTGTTTTATGTAACAACAAACTTCTGTTATCAGTGTATATACATTAATATTGTTGCCGTTTTCAAAATATATTTTATCACTATGAAATCTCTCTTTATCTCTGTTAATATTTTTCTGCTAAAATCCATTCTCCTATTATTCATATACCCACTCCATATTTCTGATCATTAAATGTTTACTTGGCATATTTTTTCCATCCTTTACCTTGTAATCTGAGTCTTTATGTATAAAGTGTGTCTCTTATAGCCAATATAAAATTCAGTCTTGATTTTTTTATCTAGACTGATAATTTTGCCTTCTTTTTGGAGTATTTAGACCTATACTGTCCAATGCAGTAACCACTAGCCACATATGACTATTCAAATTCAAATTTAAATATATTAAAATCAAATAAAATTTTTAATTTGAGTCTTCAGCCAACTTAGCCACACTTCAATTATTCAAAAGTCACATGTGGACAGTATAGACTATATGTAAACAAGAGACATTTCCCTTGTCTCTGAAAGTGTTGTTTAGTCACTTTATACTTAATATAGTTATTGATATGATTGGGTCAAATCTACTTTCTTTTTATATTTTTTTCTATTTATTCCATTATTCTTTATCCTTTTCTGCTTTCTTTTTGAATAATGAAATAATTCTTAGTATTCTACTTTTATCTGCAGTATTATAAATATATAATATATACACATATATTTTTGTACATATAAACATTGATATAAATTACATACATTTTTATACATCATAACATGTACATATATGCCATACATGTATTTTTAACTTATATTACTTCATATATAATGTAAGAATATTAAACAGTATATTTTTATTTCCCACTTCTGCCCTTTTACTATTATTATTATATATAATTCTTCTACATGTTACAATCCCACAATTTTTCTTATTTTCTATAATAATAAATTATATTTTGGTGAGAAATCAGCTCAGTTTTTATGCAAAAAAAGTTTTTTCTTAGCCTTTTCTCTTCATTTATAAATCTAGTTTGACAGTTTATTATTTTTAGCATTTTAAAGTTCATTTATTGTCTTCTGGATTGCATAATTTCTGACAAGTAGTATGCAACAATTTTTATCGTTGTTTCTCTGTTGACTGATTTTAAGATTATCGTGTAACTCCTGGCTTTCAGAAATTTTATTAATGTGTGCCTATGAATGGGTTATTTTTATGTTTATCTTGCTTAGAGATCATTGAGCTTCTTAGATCTATGAGGTTAGTTTTCTTAAAATTTGGGAAAATGTAACTCATTTCTTCAACAATCTTTTATGCCCACCTCCTCTTTTTCTGAGATCAGTTCTCATTCTATTAACCTTTTTTTTTTTTTGGTCTCTGTGCTTTTAGCCTGTTTAGTTTCTATTGATTTATCTACATGTCTTATAGTAGCATTTGGACTGCTATAACAAATTACCATAGACTGGGTGCTTATAAACAATAGAAATGTATTTCTCACAGTTCTGGAAGCTGGAAGTCTGCGATCCAAGTCCTGGCAGATTCAATGGTTGGTGGAAGCTCACTTGTTCAATCATAGGTTGCCTTCCTCTCACTGTCTCCACATGATGGGAAGGCAAGACAGCTCTCTAGGGTCTCTTTTATACTGGCACTAATCCTATTCACGAGGGGTTTGCCTTATCACTTCCCAAAGGTTCCACCTCCAAGTACCATCACATTAGGGATTTGGTTTCAACATATGAATGTTGGGGGGACATAAACATTCAGTCTATAGCACTGTGTATACTTATCTTTTCTTCTGTAGCATCTAATCTACTTTCAAGCCCATCCAGTATTTTTTTTTCATTTTATCAGCCTAGAAATTCTATTAATTTCATGGTTTCTTTTTCTCTTCTTATATTCAACTTTAACACCTTGAAAATCTTTACAATGGATGTCTTGAAGTTCTCATATGCTATTCAAACATCTCTGTAATTTCTGGTTCGGTTTCTGTTGACATTTTATTCTGATTATGGGTCATGTTTTTCTGCTTCTGTGTGTCTAGTAATTATTGACTGAAAGTTAAGTATAATAAATTTTATGTTGTTGAGTATCTGGGCTTTGTTTTCCTCCTTTGAAGAATTATGGTTTTTGGTTTCTGGATTAGCATGATCCTTTCTGTGTTAGTTTCTAATCTTTGTTATGGTATACAGTATAACTACAGTAGCCTTTACTCTAGGTCTAGTTTAACTCTCCTACCAAGGATGACATAATGACTCCTCCAAGGTTATAACTAATAATAATAATAATAATTATTATTATTATTATTATTATTATTATTATTAATATAATATCTCCTAACTGTGGCTGGTTGGAAATGACGCATCTCCCATTCCTTTTGTTCAACATCAACCTCCCTGTAACTTTTTGCATGGCTTCACAGAGTTTCAACTTTTGCATGAGGAGTGGAATATTCAGTCATAAATACAGGAGGACCCCACATATATTCCTGGAGCTTTAGTCCTCATCACTATGCTGGGCTCAACTAGTGTGTTTCTCTTTTCACAGAGCACACAGTTTTGCATTGCCTATTATCCAATACCTTAAAACAGCATTTTTGTATATTTTCCCCAGTGTTCTTGTAGTTTATATATATATAAAAAAACTCAGTAGCAATTAGTCCCTCGGCCGGGAGGAAAAGTCTCAAACTTGCATGTTTTAAATAATAAAAAAAGACTAGATACAAATATAATGATAATTTATCTTAATGATTTAAGAAATGTAATGATTAGAGCAATTTTGGGGATCATAGCCTGAGGCTATTGTATTACTTTTCATATTAACAATATGGCTTTTAAAATGAATCACACTGTTTTAAAAAATGTTTAATTATATTTTAATAGCTTGTCACAAGCTATGCATTAAGAAAATATGAGAAGATAAAGAACAGGAAAAAGAATTTTGTTAAACCAATTTGTTTTTTACAACCTTATAAATTATATGATTATTTAATTTATTATTGATGTTATCAATAATGAGGAAGTCATAGCACTATTTATTAATAAACTGGAGGCTGATTTACCAAGATACATTTTCTAAGTAATTAATCACAAAATTTTTGATTGGCAATAAACATGGAGAAATTTTATACTAAAAGTATCATTAAAGGTCAGAAAATTAAAGAGTTTATTTGTGAGGTGGGAATATATCCCCCAAAAAAGAATGTTTTGTCTTTATATAAAAAGCATGCATAATTTTTAAAACTGACTTAAACAGAAAAATGTATAAGTAAAAATAGTATGTATCTGAAAGGAACAAAATATATAATTCAAGATAACATTATTAAAACTTATTCTAAAGAGAGTAAAAAGTTAGAAATATTGTTTTATATTTCACCATAGAAGGAAATGATTAAATCACATCATTAAACTATATGGGAAAAATATAGTAGTTAAAAAATTTTTGAATATATTATAGGGTCAATATAATATAGAAATCTATTAAAAATAAATTACACGGCCAATACAGAATTTTAATATCAATTACGTATGATTCATAAGTTATTTCTATTTAAAAAGAAAAAGATATTAAAAAGTAATTTTCTGGATAATTGACACACAAACACATATGATCTTTGGAAGAGTAAATGGCCTGAGAGAAATCAGCCCCACAAGCTAACCACAAAATATAATATTTTATGTGTAATTTCTATAATCCTACATAGAAAAGGATAGTATTTAACTGTTAAAATTTTAAAATATAGAAAAGATTAATAATTGAAATTAAAAATAGAAAACTAAAAGTAATACAGAAAAATATTGGAAAAAATGAAGTCAAAAACATCTATGAAGAAAAGATAAATAAAATCTAGACAGGTTTACAGGTTTTTTTAAAGCTCTATAACTCTATAGGTCATCAGGTTTTTTAAATGCAGAATTTAAGACCAAATATGAATTTTAAGATTTCAGTCTAATATTGTACA
>NW_017733313.1:28360-34173 GCF_001890085.2 Hipposideros armiger | reverse complement strand
CAAGGCTAGCTAAAAAAGGAGAGTCCACCCCTTCTTACAGAGAATGAAAAAGAAAGTGAATATTTAAATGTCTCATTAGAAGAAGGCTACGACAGAAGAGATAATAAAAAATGTTCAACAAAAAATTAACTCACAGTTATTAATATAAATTATAAAGCATGCTGTAAAACAGTTTCTACCACTTTAAAGGAAATTTGTTCCTTTCAGATTTTTTAATGTAACTTCTGCAGCAGATAAACTGAAAGCCCTTATATGAAACATAAAATGCATCATTAACCTTGACTTAGAGTTTTAAGAATATAGAATGTTCCCCAAATCAGTACTCTTCTGAGGGAGAAAAACTGGGTTGAAATTTATATTATTAAGTGTCAAATAATGTTCTTCAGAATCCAAATATCCCACCAACCTATTTTGCCTTATATCATATCATAATTTAGTAGATCAAAATGTTTCCCTGATCTACATGAGGACAAAAATTATAAAGGAGAATATATAAAGAATAACAAAGTGCTTTTAGATTTGTCATAACTAGTGTAGAGCCACAGAAATTTTCAGTTGGAAGAACATTTACATCAAAAGAGGCATTGAGAAAGAAAATGATTTGACAGACTCTTAATTTTCAGTTAGTGAGCAAAATGCTCTTACAAAATTCAAGCACCCTGTTCTTGTCAGGACACATGCTCTCAAAACACTAACTGGATGAATTTGGAGGACAGCTAGAGAGGATACTCAAGATAAAAGGTCGATTTTTACTTCTTTACTTATTTGATCTTTTCTCCCTGTTCCCACACTGAAGAACTCACCAACTTAACATAAGTAAAAATCCTCTCTGCTAACACATTTCAGATGCAGGCCTGCGGAGATTCGACAAGGCCTCTTTAATTGTATTTGCAATGAGGGCTGCAAAAGATATTCACTGACTCTACCAGTGGGTGAATGCACCTCCCCATTGCATTGAATTTAGGCTTGCTGAGTGGGACTCGCTTTGGCCAGTGAAACAAGAAACGTGGTGTTTGTCATTCTGTGTGCTTCACCACACTTCCTTTCCCCTCCTCTCCGCCCCTCTCCCTCCCTTCACTCTGTCATGAGGACTAATGATGTTCCAAATATCCCAGTGCTATGGGCCTGGGTCTTAGAGTGACAGTTAGTGTGAGATATCAACAGCGATGTACTAGAACCTTGAGAGTTTGAAGTTGCTGCTGATGGCATAGGAGCATACCTATCCCTGCACATACCAAGAATCATCCAGGAGAAAGGAGAAAAAACAAAGGCTTCAGTATACTTTCCTCTCCCAGATTAAAAGTAAATAAAAATCACACTTTTAAAAAATCATTTCTAAGTGCTTCAGTTGACTGATTAAAACAGAAAATGAGGGGCCGGCCGAGAGGCTCAGTTAGTTAAGAACTCGCTCAAGTGTGCAAGCTCTGAGCAACAGCGGTTCAAGTCCCTGNTGAGCTGCCAACAGGTGGCGGGATGGCTCAGCTAAAAAAAAAAAAAGTAATTCTACTACTTTTGTAGGTTGAGCAAATTGACGCTGGAAGTTTTTAAGCTGTGAAAGAACATGATCAGGTCTCTGTTTTTTTATAACAATTCTATCAATGTGGAGGGTTGATTGGAAAAGATGAGTAAGGAAAGTGGAAGCAAACGAACCTACTAAGAGGGTACTGTGTCAGTCATTCATTTAATCATTCTTGTAACAAATCATTATAGAGCACCTGCTATGAGCTAGAAACTAGACACTGTGGCTATAAAAAACACAAAATCGACAAGGCCCTGCTGTCATAACACTTACTTTCCAATAGAGAAACAAATAGTAAAGTTTTAAATGAGTCATTAAAATTATTATAACACTTATGAAGGAGATGAACAAGGTGATATAACTGTAATTGTAAAGTGAAGGCTCTTAGGGTGTTGGGAAACCCTATCTGAGGAGGTGACATGTAAGCGGAGATATGACAGAGCACAGGACTCAAATGAATGCAGTGTCAGTAGCAAGGAGAGAAAATATTTTGGAGATATTTGAGAGAATGAATTAGCAAGACTTGCTAACCAACCGGATATGGGGGATTTAAGGATTATTCTAAAGTTTCAGGTTGGAGCAACTGGTTGTCTGGCAGTATTAATAACTAAGATAGAAAATACAGGAAGGCCGCCAGTTGTCAGTAAGATATGTTGAGGCAATTGCCAGTGGAGATGTCCAGTTGGTTATTTTTAGTTCTTCTGAAGGCATGTTACAGTAGTCCCATGAACAGACCACACAGTCAAGGAAATAGATTTCTCTATGCAGTTGAGGTATAAGTGTAAAGGGAATAATAAGAAAACATAACTAGCCTAGAAAAAAAAATGTAAGTATACAAAATAATTGAGTGTATGCTCATTTGCACCATAAATTAATGAAAAAACAAATGGAATATTCAACTATAAAGGCTTAGATAATTGCCTGAGTATTTGGAAAAAATAAAACATAAAATTACAAATATATTTAATGATTAAATGTAAAAAAAGTACAAATTATTTTTAAAAGTGACAAGTACAGTAATAAAAATATTAATAAAATTACAATAGAAATAAAAAACCATTTTTTGTGGTATATGTCAAAACAATCAATTAGAAAATAAGAACTTATTCATACTAGATTTTTTTAAAAAGCTCTATTTAAAAATAAATATAAAAAGAAATGCATAAGACTGATATGAAAAACGATAGTTCTAAAAATCTGAAAAACCTAAAAGGGAAATCTAAACAAATAAGAGGGTTGTACCATATTCTTGAATAAAAAAATTCAACGTTATAGAGTTTCTCCAAGTTAATTTATAAATATAATGCAATCCTGTAGGAAACATTTTTCTTTTTTTGACTTGTCCTTTTGGAAAACCAGCCATCAGTTGATTTGTGGTAGGAGGGGCCTTGTCTCCCAATATGAAGACCAAAAGCTTTGTGAGAAGCTGATGAGGATAAGACTGTTAAGCATTGCCACTCAGGTGTTCCCATCCCAACAAGATTTCTAACCTACAGCTAATAATATAAAGAAGCAAAGACACATTCAAATTTATTGTAGTGGCAATGGTGGTAAAACTTGGTAGCATTAATGCCAGCACTCAGTCTTTCAGTTCATTTAGCTGATGTTTATTGAGGGCCTACTATGTGCCAGGCATTGTTTGTGGTGCTGGGGATACACATGTCAACAAAACAGATAAAGATGTCTGTTTCCCTACGGCATTCAAGTTTTTATTCTGGGAAAGGAGAAAAGATTAAAAGAAAAGCTATAATGACTAAGGTAGTTATACACTAGATAACAATAAATGCAATGGCCAAGGAGATATGGGGTTGGGGCTAGGAGTGAGTGCCTGGGGTTAGCCTCAATAAAAGTATGACATTTGAAGAGAGACTTGTCTCATTCCTGTGTCTGTAGAAAGACTCTGAAGGAAACGTGTTTTTGCTAACATCTTATTGGGAAGTACAATCCCAGGGAAGCAGGGACACTGGGAAAATGGAGTAAAGCAGGGGATGGAATAGAACAAAATAAGGCAGAGTGTTATTGAGCTGAACACAGCTTTATGGCAAACTGATCGCTGGGTCATGTGAGGCATTTTCAAATAGATCACACAAAGCCACTCTGCCTCTGAAAAGAGATATATGAAAGAAGACTCTATCCACTTACTCCCATCCCCTTATTGTCAAAGTTCACCATTTAGGAATTAGTTCCACGTGCTTTCAAGTTGCACATGTGTGGGTGCTTAGTAAAATGGAAGGCACACTTGCCCATATCTTAAAGGTCAGTGACACTGTGGAACCTCAAAACAGGAGGCCAGAGGGAGATTGTGTCCAAACATTAAAGAGAGATCAGGAGCAGCAGGCACAGTGGGGACATCAATCCAAAGCAGAAGCAGCTGCCACAGCAGCAACCTGGCTCCAGGCCTAGAGGACACATCAAGCCACTACTCTACGTAGGAAGCAGAGCATGTGCACACATCTGGGGTGGTGTATAAACCGAAGCCAATGCACATTTGAAGATGGTGAAGGACAGAGGAAGCAGCAGGCAAAGTGGTAAGGGACAGGTTGGGGCTAATGGGGCCAAATCATTTTAGCCATTTGAAAGATACTGGTTTTACTCTGAGTAACAGGGGCAGCTATTATAATGTCATATTTTTAAAAGCTGTCTCTGGTTGTTGTGTTGAAAATAGCCTATCAGGAGCAAGTGTAGGCACAAGATAATCAGTTAGCAGGCTACTGCAGAAATCCGGAGCCTGTGATGGTAACTCGAACAGAAAAGTAACAGAGGTGAAAAGAAGTGACAGATTCTGGGCATATTTTAAGGTAGAGCCCATAGGATTTCCTTGCTTTATACTTTTCACAAAATTATATTTCCAGTGGATTAAGAAGTTGTTAAAACTGTTAAAAATAAAATTATAAAAACATTAGTAGGAAACATAGTTGAAGATAAGGAAGCCTTCTTAACATTCCAAAATTCAAAAGCCATAAACAGTATTAATGCTAAAAGAATAAAATGAACAGATAAGCAATGGACAGGTTAGAAACATGTATGTGTAACATGTATGAGAAAAGTTTGTTACCTAGAATACATAAAATACTCTTAGAAAATCAACAAGAAAAATGTGAACAATTCAACAAAAAATTGGGCAAAGAATATGTCAAGGATATTCACAAAAGGGTAAATGTGAATAGCAATACACATACAAGAAGTCACTCAACCTTGTAAGTTACTAGGAAAACACAATCAAAACAACAATGAAATGCCAGTTTTCATCCATTAGGTTGGCAAAAAAGTAAGAAGAAGGAGAACAACCAGAGAAGACATAAACGCTTCAGCAATGGAGAAATAGATCAATTTAATAGTGCATATTTAGATTTATAAATATGCATGAATTAGTGGAGAAAGGATGGCACCATAACAATTGACTATCAATTGAGAGAAAAAGTGAAATTAGGTTATGACTGCATACCTTACATAAAAATAAATATCATATGGATTCAAATTTTAACAATGCAAAAGCACTTCAAAAGTATAAATGCAAATATAAGAGACTATGTTAATATAAGGGTTTGGAAGTTCTTCCTAAACAAGTCACAAAGCTCAGAGCCACAAGAGAAAAATTAGCACAATTGACCACATGAAAATGTTAAACTTTTTATGTGGAAAGAAACCACATGAGAGTTAAATTATAGGCAAAAGTTTGAGATTTTTTTTCAAAGTAGTTATTGAGCACATGGTTTATTTACATTGTTTGAAAAGTTTCTATGAACCACTAACAAGAAATCAAACAATCCAATGTAAAAGTAAGCAAAAAATCAAAGACCTAAACACAAGACCTGAAACAATAAATTGCATAGAAGAAAGTGCAGGCACTAAACTTAATGGACCTTAGTTCAGAGAGGATTTTATGTATTTGACCTCAAAGGCAAGGGAAATAAAGGCAAAAATAAATGAATGACACTGTATCAAACTGAAAAGCTTCAGCCCAGCAAAAGAAACCATCAATAAAACAAAGAGGCAACCAACCAAATGGAAGAAGATATTAGTAAGCAATACCTCCGATAAGGAGCAAAATATATAAAGAACTCATACAACTCAACAACAACAAAAAATAACAAACAATCCAATTAAAAATTGTGCTGAGGACTTGAACAGAAGACATACAAATGGCCAACAGATATATGAAAAATTGTTCAACTTCACTAGCTATTAGGGTAATGAATTTCAATACCACAATGAGATACCACCTCACACCTGTTAGAATCGCCATTATCAACAAAACAAGTAAATAAAAAATGCTGGAGAGGCTGTGGGGAAA
>NW_017733313.1:23440-27208 GCF_001890085.2 Hipposideros armiger | reverse complement strand
AAAAAAGGTATAAAAATTGTTATCTAAATAGTTACCTCAGAAATCTAAATGAAAATAATAACTAAATCCCTGTTTCCACTCTGTTAGGTGAAATAAGTTGGTCAAAAAAATGTAAAGGTCAATCCTACCCATTGCTGATGAAAATATAGGAAAAGAGACATTCTCATACTCTATGGTCGTGAATTATTATCATGCTTTTGGGGAATAATTTGACAGCATCCCCATATTTAAAATATGCATCACCTTTGACCCAATTATTCCACTTACAGAAACATGTTTCAGAAACACAGTCTGTTTTTACCTCAGCCCATGATTCTCTAATGTGTTTTACTCATACTTGATTCATAAGTAAGGGAGTAGCTACCGATACCACAGTGTAGGTTTATACATTATTTTTTTCAGGCAAATGTAGCAGTTTGGTACAGCATGAATAGAAATACAACCTTAAGCAGGAAAGGAAAAGCCCGCAGCTGGGCTGGTATAGTAGTATCAGGGCTCCATTCAAGCTCTATTTTAGCAAAATTAAAAATAGTGTCTGCACCCAGACTTCTCCCATAATGGCCTACCCTCAGCTTTATGTCGCGTTCATCTTATTGCAGGTTGCACTGCACGTATGCCCACCTTCATGGCATTCATTCAGCTCACAGCCCCTCTTCCTTTACTACTCTTACCAGCACATCCATTTAGTCATTTTGATATTGTTAATCTCCACTGTGACAGCCTTCAGATACACAGAGTTCTCTTGCCTAAGTCCACATGATCTCCCAAATAACAATTTGTATTAGTTGGTGCACCAGTTTCAAAGGCAAATAGGTATTAAGTGGTTTTCACACCTTATTTTGTGTTGTGTTATTTTCACTGCACTGTTTTTGAAGGACAAGAGGTTTTTTAGGAGTTCATACATAGCATTAGGAAGAAATCCTGTACTTGCATAAGCAAGCAAAGAGGTATGGGTACAGGATAATCATTGCAGGAGTGTGTACAATGGTAAATTATTGGAAACCTAAAGCCTATCCACTAGGGAATGTAGACAATTTATCCACTATAATTAGATTCTATAGAGATAAATATCCATTAGGGAATATTAGATACATTATGATCTGTCTTTTCCATAGAATACTATACCATTATCAAAAGCAGATAGATCTCAGGCATGGAAATTTCATCAAGACATATTAAGTTTAAAAAGGTACTTGCTGTGTCAACTGTAAATCAGATAATAAACATCAGCATCTCTTAAATTTTCAAATAAAAAGTTACTAAGCAATACGTATTTTTACATTCATATTAGGGATATGTAACTATATCTACAGTACCAAATTGTTCCTGATGGTTACATATAGGGATGCAAGTATTATTAATGGAGAAATTTTATGTTTTAGTAAATATGTTTGTACAATTTAAGGCTTTTAAAAATCCAATATGCATATATTCATGGATCATTTTTCTTGTGATTTTTAAATAACCTACTTTAAATTCAAACACTAAAAATCTACAAGAAAAATTTCAGCTCTTGATTAAAGGATGATAAAAACAGAAAAAAGATAAAAAAGAAGATGACTAGCCTCTATTAGTAAATTTCAAATGTTTATTATCTCAAAAACCATAAAATGAAAATATATAATAAAAGCAAAGTTGAAGAATATGTGCAATAGATTTAACTGATACAAGTCAACATCTACATTAGCCTGGGGGCACATTGAAAAATATGTGTTTTTCTGAAAATATAGATGCCCAGCCTCACTTCCAGAAATCCCAATTCAATCTGATAAGGAAAAACAGGAAAGTTGGATAGAATAAGAAGGTGTTAAAGAGTGGTTAACCTGTAGCAATAAACAAGGTGTGCGTGCAGGGGTGTAAGTTAGAGGAGGAGTAGATGGCTATAGATGGCTATGGTTTGAAGAAGAGCAATATTTTTTCTTGCTTGAGTTGAAAATCATTTAAAGATAGACAAAGAAGTCAGGCAGGGAGACACCAAAAATCAGTAAATAGCAGGTCCTGGAAAACATCATTTCATTATATTATTAATGAGATATCATAGAAACTTAACTCTGTTTCTGTCAAATAGCCTATGGTAAAATTGGATTGGTTATACTTCCTTTTCAAGAACCTATCGATGATGTTAAATGAGGACTTACTGTCTATGATAGTACTGTTGGAGAATGTAGCAAAATCATGTTAATTCCCAACCTGAGAGTTAGACACTTATCCACTCACAGTCAACTCTGAGGAACTATGAGCACCAGCACACCTATAGAGACCACCCAAATAAAACTTACTTATAGGGTGGAGAGCCCGAGCAGGCAGGCAAATATTGGGTTGTTGGAAAAGTCATGACGCATGTTTGCAACAGATGGCACTAGTTCATTTTTGGAAGTACTAGAGTCATTTGCATCTATGTTATTGCTGTCATTTGACAGCTGACAGTTCTAGCTTCATTCTAAGAAAATACTGAGTGATTTGGTTGAGTTTTGGATATTTTACAAGTCGAAGATGGAAGACCAAACCGTGCATTTTTGCCATATTTTACTGTTTTACTTCCTTAAAGGGAAAAACGCACGTCCAGCTTGTGAAAAGTTCCATAAAGTTTATGGTGACAATGCTCTACAAGAACATCAGTGCCAACAATGGTTCACGAAATTCCATGCTGGTGATTTTGATCTCAATGACGCTCCTCGGTCAGGGAGGCCCACCGAGGTTGATGACAACAAAATAAAGGCATTGATTGAGTCAAACTCACGTTCATGACACAAGTCATTGCAGAAACATAGAACGTCCATCATTCAAGCATTCACGACCACCTGAAGAAGCTGGGATACATAAGTAAACTCCATATTTGGGTTCCACATGAACTCAAAGAAGTTCATTTGATGGTGTATATAAACATCTGCGATATGCTCATTAAACGTGAGGAAAACGATCCTTTTTTGAAGCAACTGATAACTGGTGATGAGAAGTGAATTGTTTACAATAATGTGGTGCACAAACGTTCTTGGTCACGACGTGATGATTCCCCTCAAACGACATCGAAAGCAGACATTCATCAGAAGAAGGTTATGCTGTCAGTGTGGTGGGATTTTAAAGGTGTCATGTTTTTCAGGCTCCTATCAAGAAACCAAATAATCAATTCAAATGTGTACTGTTGGCAGTTGGACAGTTTGAATGAATCCAACATCCAGAAATGTCCAGAGCTTGTTAATTGTTAAGGAGTTGTGTTCCATCGCAATAACGTGAGACCACACACAAGTTTAATCATCCATCAAAAATTATTGGAGCTTAGATGGGATGTGTTGCCACACCCACCGTACTCACCTGACCTTGTGCCATCAGACTTCCACTTGATTCGCTCTCTTCAAAATTTCTTGCATGGTATAACATTCAATTCATATGAGGCTGTAAATCAGCACCTTGTTCAGTTTTTCACAAATAAAGACAGGTCCTTCTATGATTGAAGAATTATGAAGCTCACTGAAAGATGGCAAAAAGTTATCGAACAAAATGGGCAATATATCATTGATTGATTTTTGTTCTTTATATAAATAAATGACCTTTAGAAAACATAAACAAAATATGTCATGACTTTTCTGACAACCCAATACCACAAATAGAAAACCTTAGCGTCATGACCACCTATTCCTCCTTCCCAATTTTTCAACCAGATAATTAATTGCTTCTCCCATGGAGAAGAGAGTGAGGAGGCTGAGAGTAAGGCGGAGTGTTGATCGTGTCCCCCACATGGGAACAAGGCTAGCTAAAAAAGGAGAGTCC
>NW_017733313.1:17276-21710 GCF_001890085.2 Hipposideros armiger | reverse complement strand
TTCAGTCTTTCCTTTTAAACAACCATTATCTGATATCTGATCTGGACCTATGTGAATGACCATTTATTAAAACAAAACAAAGTAACACTGGCTTTTTCCCATTATGAGAAAAACGCATTATTCTTTAATTCCTGAATCAAATAAGTTTCTATTTATTTTTACTATGAAAAAGCATACTTTAAATTAATAAGAGAATGAATAATGATGATGTTTTCAGAAAACCATGTAATTTTCAAGTAGAAAACACTAATCTTAACACTTTCTTAAGCAAAGAAGGTTATGGCCTACTAAAAAGAGCTCAATGCTTTCAATTAAAATAACACTATTGAAAACAGTCTCAACCACCTTTATGTGGATTGTACTTGTGTTGCAAGAGAAAAGCTGCCAAATGTGTCTGGAATTGATTAATAGAAAGAATAATTGCCTCCTACTAATTTTAATCTTTTGTACAATTTTGCCTCTCACGGGATGAACATAAGGACTGTGTGGCTTTATCATCAAATCTGGATCTAACCATTCCCTTGCCAGCAGCCAATGAAGTGCAAACACAAATTAAACTAGATTGAGGATTATATTGCTTGGCTGTTTGAAAATTTGTATTACTGAAAAGCATGCAGGCAAAGAGTAGCAGATGGGAAATACTGAGCAAAATTTTCTTTCTGAATATTGCCCATCTGTTTTCCTATTTGTGTTTTGCCTTTATTCTAGATGTCGTAGTTTTCCTTCTTTCTTTCATTTTGTGGTTTTATAAATTATTTCGTCAAGTTTTCAGTGGTAAAACTAGTAACACAGAATTTATTATTTCAACATAAGCAGTAATAATAGTTACATATTTATAGTGTGTGCTTACTAGATTCCAGTCACTCTCCTAAAGCTTTTAAATCTTACCATTTTTTCATAACCAGTAAGTATATGCATCTATTATCTCCATTTTACAAATGAGGAAATTGAAGAATAAGGAGTCCATGTCAGTTGTCCAGTTCACATTGCTAGAAAATGGTAGAATAAGGATTCATTGCTGTTGTAAAATATCAAGCCATGAAAAAAAACAAAAAACTTTTTTGCTCTAAAATTTAAGGTATTTACCTATTATTAACTTCCAATTTGTTCATTTGTAATCAAACTTAAAATACATTTTATTTATTTCAAATTCATCAAAAAGTTTAATACAAAGTATCTCCTGTAATTTTAAAAATTGGTAAGATTTTATAATTGGTGAGCTTTTAAGTACCAAGTCATTGAAATTTCAAATTTAGAATGGACATTAAACATCATCTCTATCTGGTGCTTCTCAAAAGTCTTTGAACATTGGAACCCTTTCTTCAAATAAAGCCTGAGATGAAAATTAAATATATAGACCAGTAAAGTCCTCAGAGTGCAGCGCCTGACTATAACTGGGTTGGTGGGTGTGGGGAGACTGGATGGTAGCAGGAAGGTAGAGACCTGGAGCCCTGCCCATTCAACAGCCCTCTATCCTTTTACTCTTTTCCTAGCAGTAGTCTCCAGTACTCTTTTTTGGACCCTTAGTGAAGCAAAGTTTCCTGAATAAAACTAATCAAACTCTCCGGTGACAGTATCTACTTAATCAGAAGATAATTATTTTACAGGCCTCAGCTTAACTAAAACTCAATTTACAGATAGTCCTACAATGTAACCATTGACCTTTACCCACTCTCTCCATTATCAAAAGCTGACTTGTGCCACCAAATGAACCTCCAGAAAAACCTTAAAGTTTTTCAAGGGATCTGTGTATTTAAAAATGGAGGAAAGTGGGAGCTCTAGAAGGTAGAACAGCTTTGGTGAACCACCCTTGGGAGCAAACCTCCAGACAGAGCCAGCCTGCCAACAGGGTGTTGCATCAATCCAAATTTAAAGCCTTCCCACATTTAAGTGCAAACACAGTGATATAAATATTAGTGTAAATTAATTAGAAAGAGGTAGATAATTTTGGAATGTGGATCCCTTTAGATCGTGTAGTGAAGTCAGGTCTATGTTATACTTCAATTAACTAGGTTAGCAAATTAATTTTAGGTAAGGAAATAGNTTCTGGAGGTTTCTAAGAAATATTAGAACCATAATCTTTTTAGAAAAATCTAAGCACAGTTTGACCTAAACATGTACATCATCGAGTTGTCCTTCCTGAAACTCTTTCCTAAGTGAAATAATGTTTCTTACATTCCTATTTTTCTACTTATTTTCTCCAAGACATAGATAAATTCATACTTATTTGTTTTGTGCAGTTGCTTCATGTGGATAAAAAATGTGTTTAAAAAATTAGGAGTTTTGGCTCTAAGACATTAAATGTTTTGGAGCTAAATCTTATATCTTATTCAATTGAACTGTAAACAGAATTGCCTTTTTAGTCCCTAAAGACGAACTTAAACTATCTATCAACTTTTAACACCAACAATCCAGAGCTTGTTTTGTAATATTGGCCAAGTGTTCATAAGCTCATTCTAACTGGAATTTTGTCTCAGTTCATCCAGAGTGATTTGCCAAAACCAAAAGACAGAAGAGAAATGTGAATTCTTTTTTCCTTTTTAAGACACAGATATTAGTTCTGGCAGTCACTTTAAAATAAGGAATAGTGGTTATTACTAGCACCAGAGAAATGGGACAGATAAAACCCTCTACAACCTAATATATACCATACTCCAGCATCATTAAATCATTCAGTATTCAACCAGGTCTAAAAATGCAATAAGCAGCGCTTCCAGATGAAAAGGTATCTGAACTGAGCATGATGGAGTCAGATGACAAGTGTCTTCCAGATGCCATTAAGAGCTAAGTTATCAAGAGGTATATTTTCAAATAGGTGTTCAATTCCCATAACTGATAGTGCTGTCTTGGAACACACTACCCAATACACACGGCCACAGTCATGTAAGACTCTTGGAGCTTCAGATCTACAAATTCAATAAAATCCACAGGGGAAAAACACAGATAAAACCTCTGGGAACAGAAGGTCTATTTGAGAAATTAAAAGAGTCAAGCAATTACTGTAATATCTATAGGTATGGTCTTTATATGTGCTTTTGTTTATTTCAATATGTAATTTAAGATGTATAGCTATATTTACAAAATCCCCAAGATTAGCTACCATTATTTTTGAGATTCTTTTTTCTGACTTTGATAATAGTGTCTGTAGTGGATTTGTTGGTCACCTAGTCAGCATCTNTAATGAGCACAGGCAAATTTATCCCAGGTCCAATGGTAGGCTTACATGGGTCAGAATTCCATTTATTGCCTAACTTCCTTAAGCCTTAACTTTTCCCAGTGGTTCATCAGCATAATTATTCCCTTAAAACAGTGTTTGTTCAGGCTATTGTCCAATCATTCCTGATTCATAAGGGCATTTTGTTCCCACAATGTACAGTTATCTGGGTTAAAGATACCCTATGTATTTTTGCTATTAGTGAGAGGTCCTTCTTCCTGTGTGCCCAACCTCCCTTAATCCAGGGGCTGAGGATCTGGAAAGAGGCTCAGATTTCATGAGCTCATGGTGGGTCTCTGTTCTCTAGACCCAGAGTTTTGGGTATATATAAATAAAGCAGGGCCTTAAAGGAGTGTCCATCTTTTCCAGTGCTAGAAATTCTGTGGTTAATTAACCACTGCAAAACACCACCACCACCAAAACACCTCTGTGTATGACCATACAATTTCCTAAATAGTCCCAATGCCTTTTTATGGTAACCAGCCCTATTTTTCTTCTGAAAATGAAACACTCTCATTGGCTTCTGTAGATTTACAGGAGCAGAGTATGTGACAAATTAAGGAGGGAAATCAGTGCTTCATATATACTAAATGCACACCAAAATGTCTAACTTCTTCAATATTGGGTTTGGGTTTTTTTCTCTTATATGAGATGAAGGAATTTTTGGCACCTGACTTAATGTAAAGTTTGTCACTACTAAGTCTAATGCAAAATAAAAATAAAAAATTCTGAGTACTTCCACCAGCTCAAGCAGCACATGAGCTCCAGAATTCCTGGTATGGTCAACCCAAATCAGTAAATTCAGGTTGGTTTAAAACTTTGTTCTTTGCTCCTTGGCTTAGACTGGGGGCAGCAGGCTTCTGTAAATGTACAGATAGTAAATAGTTTGGGTTTTGCATGTGGGACAGTGTCTGTCACAACTATTAAACTCTGCCATTGTAATGATAAAGCAGACATAAACAATATGTAATCCAATGAGCAGAGTTGTGTTCCAATCAAATTTTATTTATAAACACAATTGAGCAGATTTTGTCCACAGGCCACCCCTCATCTAGACCTTCAAAAAACAATCCTACATGTGTTCATCAGATTTTTACTCATATAAATTTGCAAGTTTTTGCAACACGTGTGTGTGTGTGTGTGTGTGTGTGTAACTATGTCAGGTTTGACTTTGTATTTGTGCCCCTAAAGCATGCTGAAATCTAACTTATTGGTTTAGA
>NW_017733313.1:12014-14954 GCF_001890085.2 Hipposideros armiger | reverse complement strand
AGATATAATGGTCTCAGTCCTGCTCGGTATGAGACATGAAACATAATAAGTGTTCTGTAATTATTTGTTGATTGAAGAAAGGTCAATACTTTGACCCATCACTGACTCTCTATCTACACTATTTTTATCAGGTTTCCCAAGACTCTTTTCTAATCCACTCAAGTCTGTGTTTTCTTGCCCCTTTATCTCAGCAGTTGATTTCTTCTTCTAATTTATAAAAAAGAGGAAGAGTGTCTAATATGCTTCCATTCCATTTAATCTCCATCTCTTCCTCCCCCTCTTCCTCCTCTTCCCCACTTCTCCTCCACCTCTTCCTTCTTCCTCTCCTCCTCCACCTCCTCCTCCTCTTCTTCCTCTTCCTCTTATTCATATTCTCTCTCTCTCTCTCTCTCTCTCTCTCTCTCTCTCTCTCTCTCATTTTGTTCCTTCTTTATCCCTTTCTTTCATTTCCTCTATCTCACTTCCCTCCCCTCTTCCTTAATTCTTTTCTTTATTCTTTTTCTTCAGGAAACACCAGCCAGGAGAGCAACATCAGAAAAAAACAAACAAATAAATAAATAAATAGTCATCAATTGGAAGGCAAAGCTGTGAGTTTGGGTTTCAGGGACAAGACTGCAGTCCCTAAAGGGAAGCTTCAGGTTAACAGGAGGGTCAAATACTCCACAATTCTAGAGTAGCTAGTGGACTAAAAAGGGTGATGAAGGAACTTTAAGAACACAAAAGATAATCTCTGTTCATTGCAGTAGGCAACAACTTTTTGAAGACCCATCCTGGGTCAAGCTTAGCCCAAGATCATGGAAATACAAAGATAAATGAGATATGGCCCTTTCCTGTAGCATCTCACAGTCCAGGGGAGATGGCAGAACAGATAAAAATGAATAAATGTTCTCTAACAAAACATTCTAAGAAATATAAACAGAACATGTATAAAGTGCGATGAAAAAGCATGTGAAGGACTGTATTACTTTGCGCTCCCCTAAGAGTAGCCAAGAATTCAAATGCAAGCAGTTTTTGCAGGGAGGAAAAACATCCATTAAAGAGTACACGGTTAAGCCATCACTGTGGGGGTGGGGGGGAACCCTTGAAGAACAAAGCAAAACCCATACCTCAAGATTATCCCATAAAAATACACACCCACACTGCATAGCATCAACATGATACTTAGAAATTAAGGGCTGCTCCAAGAGCCATGTTCATTCTCAATATCTCTATACTTATCTCTTCATCCCAACTTTTATTTTGTGAGGTAGATTTCAGAAACAGCACGGCAAAGTGGGTTCAATGGCCCAAAGGATGCCATTAGATATAAGTGACCACTGGAAATCAGGCCATCGAAATAGCAGAACCAAGGGGATATGGGCAAAACACCAACATCCACTGCAAAAATGCAAGGGTCAGAAGAAGCCACAAGCAGAGGTGAATTGGACTGCGGCTTTGAAATGCAAATGGAGGTTTTCCAGGCAATAAGCAATGCGAGATCATTTTAGTAAGAGAAAATTAAGAAATCTGTAGTTGGAACATAAAGTTTGTATCTGCAAAACTGCATATACTTTAGAGTAGGTAGGATATACTTATGGGGCATGGAGACAAGCCTGCAAAGGTAACCTGGCATCATTGTGAAAATCCTTGTATCCCATAGTACAGGTATACTCATCAGGTAAAAGGAGAGTCATCATAGGGTTCACATCAGAACCATGTTTTATGGTAGTCAGCATCATAGAGTACTTTCTCCTAAGTACCTCACATATACTTTCTCTCCTATTCCTCACAGCTAGTTACTACTATTCCCATTTATAGAATAGGAAACTGAGGCACAGAGTGGGTAAGCAACTCACCCAAGTTCAAACTGCCAAGGCAGAGCTGAAATTTAAACCCAGGTTGTCTGACAGCTAGGTCAAGACTCTTCACCATTGCATATATTAACTCCAACTATTTTGGGGTTAGTTTGAAAGATGAATTATATATGCAAACCCAAGAGCAACAGAAACCTATTAAAGCAATACCAAATGACCAGTTGAAAGATGATGAAATTTTTAGACTAGGAAAATAAGAGTTAGGATGAATAGATGAGACCAGCATTTGAGATGAATAGGATAGAACTTAATGAACAACTAAATTTAGGATATGAGGTAGAGGGTAGAGTTAAGAAAAATTCCAAATTTTCTTACTTGGATATCCACATTAACATTGTTACTGAGGTAGGGGACTAGAAAGAAAAGGTTTGCAACCATAAAAAATATAATGAATCCATTTGATTAATTCATGCATCCTACTAACAAAAGCAAGACAGAATCTCAGTTTTCAGAAATAAAAAGGAGCTGGATTAGTGGTCATGGTAATGATGCTGAGCCTCAATCTACTGACTAAGTGACCCTTATTCTTTCTTCCCCTGTATCTAAACCAGTTCTAGAACCAAGTTAATGGAGGCAATGATTGTGAGAAGAAAAACTGCAGAGCCTGGAGAAATAGTCCAACGCTGGCATGCAGTTCAACAGTCTAAAATAAAATCATTAAAGCTGTATACGTCCTTCAGCAATTCCATAGAAAATATGATCCATTTTACTTCAAGGTCTGCTGTTCCAGATAAGGTTCTTGGTTGAATACCTGAAACTAACATTTCTATTATAAGCAGAACAAGAAATATATTGGAAAGGTATTGTATAACTCACACACTTGAAATTTACTTTACCAAAATTTTTCTACTTAAAATCATCAAAAAATATTAGAATTAGGGCAATAGTAGAGAAATCATTCATGCCAACCCATCAAAGACATTCCGTGTTTTTCTCATAAGTAAATACTTCTGAAATCTATTGACCTCAGGAATAACTGTCTAATGGTTTCCAAATGTAATGCTAGTCTCCCACAAGGTAAAAGGGGCATCTAAGTGTTTCTTTATTCATTTAATTATCCATACGCCAGCTGATGAAACTAACCTCT
>NW_017733313.1:2462-9974 GCF_001890085.2 Hipposideros armiger | reverse complement strand
GCGAGGAATAGACGTTGTCTACAAAGAAATGGATCAAACAGTAAATGTGGAGCTCACTGATGCAAAGCCATGTGAGATAAATGAACACTTGTGATGATGGAAGTATTCAATGACGTAGCGCAGAGGTGATATGACAACTAATATTTATGCATGACTCCTAAGCCCAGGCCATGTGCTAAGTGTCTTATTCAAACTGCATTGGGCATCATCAGCTTTACTGGTGTGTCCTCCAGATATTTCTCATAGTATCCAAAGGTATAGTCTTAATATTCCATGGTCAGTCAAGACCAGGCTATAACTTTGAACATGACTCCCACCAAAGACTGAGTGATAGTGGAAGAGAATTCTTGAACAGTGAATGACTTACACTATGATATAGAGTAGCCCGAGTCCTAAGGCCCTGCCTTTCCAGATTCAGAGGCAACTGAGACGCCACCCCCAGGAACTCTCCTGGCCTCTCTAAGTCTCAGAAATTTCTCTGCCCTTGTTGAGGTACCCATTCAAACCTTGTCTAACCAGAGTTAAGAGTATATTGATATTCATTTCCTTCAGAAGAAAATTTCAAGGCAGTGATTTTCTTTCATTATTTCAACAAACTTCCATATCAAATCTTCAATATTCTCCATATTTCTGATCCATCTGAAATGACTTCAGCACACTTCTCCAGTTTCTTCAGCCTTTAAAGATTTCATCTCATCCTACAAAGTTGGCAGCCACTACTAGCTTTTGACTAGACAATCAAGCTGCTTTATCTTTCTATGACATTGGGTATAGTGGTAGGTTGTTTCCCTGTCTTATCTAAAGAATCAGTTTATGCATCACCTCCACTGTGAAATTTAGTCTAATACCGCAAGGCAGATTTATTTGTTCTTTTCATTCTTTTAAAAAATTCTGAGCACTCTTCTATGCCAATCACTATCCTAGGAACTTAAAAATATAGTGTTGCAACATAATAGTTCTTTAATCAATATTTCGTGTTTGTACTATGCACGGGTCTCCAAAAGTGCATGGCTGTGCACTTTTTTGTCTCCCTATTTCNAACAATTCATAAGTTTTAAATTGTGCACTGTTCTGAGTGGTGTGATGAAATCTCAAAACCCTTTCACTCCGTCTTGTCCGGGTCGTGAATTATTCCTTTGTCCAGTGTGTCTATGCTGTTTGCACTACCCAACCTTTAGTCACTTAGTAGCTGTCTTGGTTATCAGATCAACTGTCACAGTGTCATAGCGCTTGTGTTCAAGTATACCTTGTTTTACTCAATAATGGCCCCAAAGTGCAAGAGTAGAGATGCTGCCAATTCAGACATGCAAAGAGAATCTGTGATGTGCTTCCTTCAAGTGAAAAAGTGAGTATTGTCCTCTTAATAAAAAATTAAAACAAATTATATGCTGAGTTTGTTAAGATCTACGAAGAACAAATCTATCAGTGAAATTGTGAAGAGGGAAAAAGAAATCCATGCTAGTTTACTGAGAGATGGAGAGAAACCACATTCACATAACTTACATTACAGTTTATTGCTTTAAATGTTCTATTTTACTACCAGTTACTATTGTTAATCTCTTACTGTGCCTAATTTGTAAAATAAACTTTATCATAGGTATGTATGTATAGGAATAAACATAGCATATAGGGTTCACTAGTATCTGCAGTTTCAGGCATCCATTGGAGTCTTGGAAAGTATCCCTTGTAGATAAGGGGGGACTATTGTACCATTCAATTATAAGTATCAACATGTTTCTCACAGACTGTGGTCCTCATTTCAAAATGGTTCTTTTCTGGCTTCTTTGAAAACATTCACATCAGGAAGTCAGTCATTAGAAAGGTGATGTGATTATACTTCTTCAAAAAAGGATCAGTCCATAACTAATTGAAGCGTTAACTGTTAACAGCTACAAAGCTTGTGTGATGCACCACACAAAAACTCTCCACATAAACCTCACTTCTTCCCATTTGCCATTGTAAAAAACCAACAAACATTCAAAACAGTATAATATGTATCTGTCATACTGAATCTTTCTCCATTCAGAGTTCTGCCTCACTTTATCTTACTTATTTTGTCTTATTTAATCAACTTTAAATGGCATTTGGAGAGCATACTGGTCACTCCTAAATTGATCTCACCAAATATCTCCAAATAGTCTTTCCAGTATTAACAATTTCTAACCCTATTTGATTTGAAAATAAGAGCCATTCGAAAGGTATTGAGGGGCATAGCTGAGGCATTAGACCTGAAGCTGAGGCAAAGCCCATGGGAAAGGCTTTATTCGCTCACAACTCCCCATGGATTTTGAGAGACTGTTTTTTTGTCTTTGAGAAAGCTTATAACTGGAGAAGAGGGCCTTTAGACAATTTCTCTTGGGAATAACAACCACAGATATTCTTAGAAAAAAATGACTGTCTTCCCTTCCCTGTCATAATTCAGAGAGAAACTTTTGTTATGGGCAGTAGAAGTAAAATCACATCTCTGTCTTAAGAACAAATGCAAAAAATACATCATCTTGCCTTTTCTAATATTCTAAGTTACTCATCAGAGAAATGCTACCATGATTCAGTTAATAGTCAATTAATTGTGTACATAATTCTTATTTGCTGTTTAGAATAACTTGGAAAATTATGTATTCAGAAAGGCCTGTAATAAAGATATTGAGAGGAATAACAATTTTATATCAACAGTTCCTTTAGTTGTGCAGAAACCTTTTAGTTTGATGTTGTCACATTCATTTGATTTTGCTTTTACTTCCTTTGTCTTTGAGGTCACTTCCATAAAATCCTCTCTAATACCAAGGCCTATAAATTTGCTATCTATGTTTTCTTTTATGTATTTATTGTTTCAGTTCTTATATTTAGGTCTTTGATCCATTTTGAGTTAATTTTTGTGTATGGTGACAAATAGCAGTCTAGTTTCATTCTTTTGCGTCTGGCTTTCCAACAAAATGACAGAAGATATTTGCAAACAACACCTCTGATAAGGGATTAATATCAAAAATACATAAAGAACTCATGCAACTCAACGACAAAAAGAAAATAAACCATCCAATTAAAAATGGACAAAGGATCTAAATAGATACTTCTTCCAAGAAGACATACAAATAGCCAACAGATATATGAAAAGATGCTCAACTTCAATAGATATAAGGGAAATGAAAAAATCAAAACCACAATGAAATGCCACCTCACACCTGTTAGAATAGCTATTATCAACAAGACAAGTAATAAGTATGGAGAGGCTGTGGAGAAAAAGGAATGCTCATACACCGCTAGTAGGAATGTAAATTGGTATAGTCACTATGGAAAACAATATGGAGGTTCCTCACAAAATTAAGAATAGAGTTACCATATAACTCATCAATCCCTCTCTTGGATATCAACTTAAACTTTTTAAAAATATTTATTCATAAAGATGTATGCACTCTTATGTTCATTGTAGCATTATTCATGATGGCCAAGATCTGAAACAACTGAAGTGTCCTTCAATAGATGATTATATAAAGATGTGAGATATATATATATATACATATACATATATATATATGTATATATGTATATATATACATATATATATATAATGGTATACACTCACCCATAAGAAAAGATAAAACACTGTCATTTGTGACAACATGGATAGATCTTGAGAACATCATGCTAAGCAAAATAATTCAGACAAAAAAAGTCAAGAAGCATATGATTTCACCCATATGTAGGATATAAACTGAAAGCAACAAATTAACAAACAAACAAAAAAANGTAGTATTATAGTACTTCAATACTGATAATATATTAATAAATTATAAGTCCTTAAAAATCTAAGTTTTAAGTGACATTTAAAATATGTAGGGTGGCCTTTCAACGAATATACAAGGTAATGTGTTACACTTACACAGCTTACCATTAGTAACATTTATCAAACAATAGCAGTACTCCAAGTTCAGCCAATATGACTCACCTAATTATATGAAAAGAAAGACTTAAACACAATGTAAATTCCTAATGTTTTCTTGTCATCTGTAATTTGATGAGTGATTCTCAATAACTTAAAAACTTTTATAAACCTTTAAGTAAAACAGTAAATAAAAATTATTTCTAACAAAGACTCTTTTTTCACTGTTCATTATTTTCTCCAAGTGACAGCAGAGATTGGAGCACTGATTTTTAACTGATTTGTCGAAAGAAATACATCAGAATCCATGTCAACACAAACACTTCTAAGGATTCTTTCACATATGTAAACAGCCTCCCTGAACTCATTACACTACTAATTTTTCAATATGTGAAAGTTTTTATTTCATAATATAGACAGTATTCAAAGAGTAGTAGGAAAAAAAAAAACCAATCTCTGTTACTTATAGAATTTAGAACTGATGAATAACCCACCACACAATCTGTTTGTAGTCATAATAAGCTATATAAAATAGCAAATATTGCATTTCCCACAACAGTAAGATGTTTTAAACTTTGTTGGTCTGCAGTCACAGCCTGTGTGCCCATTTGTGTTACAAAAAGTTGGTAGCTGCGAATTCTCAGGCCCAATTTTGCCCCTTAATTGGCCAGCCAGCTTTGTGGACAAGAAGACTGCGATTACTTGGAGTCTAATGGAGTATCTAATAACCATGTTAAAAGTTTGAGTAATAATAAAAAAATAAGATTTCAAGGTATCTAACAACTGTGATAATGATATGAACATAGAAATTCCTATGACAAACAGAAATAAAAATCTACATAGTAGATAGTGAAAATACTTCTGTAGTTTGTTGCTTTCAATCAACACTAAATTTCTGTTAGGCATTTAGGGGATATAAAGATGCCTTTTCTCTCAGCCTGTGTTCATAGACTTCCTAAATTCTGTGGATCTGGGGGCCCTAGGTTAAGAACTCTGGTGTGGAGCAGTATTATACAATATCATGAAGTTATTATCAGTCAAAAGAAGAGTGTGGGAAAGTACACAGGACATATGCCCTAGTTACTTAAAAAAATACATGATATATAACAGATTTTTAAAACCTTAAGAGATATTCAACCAAATGCAATGTTAAGATTCCCAATTAAAATAAACCAACCATAAAATGCATTTGGAAACTGTCATTGAATTAAGTTTATTTTGATAAATATAACAATGATATTTTTATTAAGTTCAAAACTCCTTATCTAGTAGAGATATATACTGAAGTTATTATGGAGGAAAATTAATGTGTTACCTTGGATTTTCTTTAAAATGTGCCAGAATAAAAGCAAGGGAGAGATTGATAAAATAAAAGTGCCAGGATATTGATAGTTGTCAAAGCTGGGTAGATGGAGTTCTATTATGCCATCCTTTATAATTTTTTGATTTCTGAATTTCCTTAATAAACAGATCTTTAAAAATGAAAAATTGCCAGAAGCCCTTAGGTGGGAGAAAATTAACCTAACTTCATTAGTAATGAAGTTCTTAGAGAAGGTGTATTGGGCATCTTTGCCACACCTCATATCCACTTACCCCACTTTTTTTTTAATTAAATTTTATTGGGGTGACAATGGTTAGTAAAGGTACATAGGTTTCAGGTATACAATTCAGTAATACATCATCTATATATCACATTGTGTGTTCACCACCCAGAGTCAGTTCTTCTTCCATTGCCATATATTTGATCTCATTTACCCTCATCTACCACACCACTTTTTTATTGCAGCCATTATCACAGCTCCCAAGATGTACAGAGATTAAAATGGCAGCATCTTGATTCAGCTGATCCTCATTTCTCCCACTTTCTGGCAAGAGGATGATTCTCTGCTATCCCATCATTGGGTTGCCAGCAGAAATGCATCCAGGCATTCCGATACATAGGCAAACCAGTCAGCGCAAAGGAGTTAACACCCAAAGGGCAACCCTTCGCCAGTGAGGGATGGGTGCTGATGAAAATTACTCCCTTTTTTCCTTCCATCAGGAGACAATTCTGCAGAGTTTGAATGGCCTCCTCAACAAGTCTTTAGTGGAACTTAGTCCCAGTAGCTCACAGTAACCATCTCAACTACCCTGGAATACCTGCTTAACTCTCTTCTCTGCTCCACATCCCCAAATTGTTCCTTGAAAAGACAGCACAATCAGCTGTCTGGACATAAGCCCTTGTCTCAAGCTCTGCTTCTTAGGGAATCAAGAGCGTAAGGGAAAATTAGATTATAAACTATGACTTTTTTTAAAAGCATTAAATAAACCAGTTAAAATACTACGTCAGTTGAGTGCCCTGGGAAGCAGACTCTGAGACAAAAAGCTTTACTGGACAATAATGCCTATAAAAGATAAAAGTTGGAGGAAGCAGAATCTCACAGAGAAAGGCTTGAGATCACAGTGAGAGTCAGGTACTTAATGAAAGAAAAAGGGAGCTATAAATAAGGATTGCGCATGGAGATCTTTAAATGGTGATACAGATCTGACAAAATCTCAGCCAACTGACAGGGAGCTCTGAAGCAAAGACTGTCCCCTAATGGAGCCCTATCTTAGTCAGATATGCCAGGACAGCNTTCTTTTGAGTAATATATTGTTAACTGTTTCCTGACAGGACCACTTAGTCACCAAAACTCTTCTCCTCAACATTGCTGTACATAGGTTGATTTCCTTCTGCTGTTATATCCTAACTTCCCAATCGTTCCTTAGACTATAAGCTTCATTCTGGCAAAGATATGTCCTTCTTATTCAATGCTGTATTTTAAGTTCTCAGACAGTACCCTGAACACAAAGCAAGTGTCCCATAAAATGTTTGTTGAATGAATAAAATGGAAGTTGTTACTAAAGATCAAGGAGTAAAACATTAGCTGCTAGGATTACAATTGTCCCCAATTTACCACCTTGCATCAAGAAAACCTGAGTTATACTCAGTCCAATTGGAATTGGATTCATTTATGTTTGAGCTATATAGTTGTTCAATCTCATACATTAAAGGGGCTTTTTGAGTTCTTCTAGGAAACTGATCCTCAACCAAAATATTATTTCTATAGAACTATGTGTCACAATTTGCAAATAGACAAATTTACAAATAAACATTTAGAAACAACCTTCAAAATTAAAGGCAAAGTAAGCTTCCTTTATTCTCTTCACTCCTACTATACTACTGGATACCTCTAAATATATGGTTATAGAGGGGCTGGTTATGTGAAAAAGAAAAGGTACTTTAGATGCCAATTCAGGGGGAACAAACTTTAAAATTATATCCTCAAAGGTATGATTTTAACATTGTGAGTATCTGTTATGGGATAAAATGTGTTCACCCAAAATTCATAAGTTGAAATCTCAAATCTCAGTACCTCAGAATGTAACCACATTTAGAGAAAGGGCTTTTGAAGAGATAAATAAGATTAAATAGGTGGGATGGAAGAACACTAATCCATGTGACTATTGGTGATAGGGGTTTCAAAGAGGTGAGTTAGTTAAAATGAGGCAGACAGGGCTTAATCCAATATGATTGGTGTCCTTAGAAAAAGAGAAAGGCACCAGGAATGCTCAGGTACTGAGAAAAGGCCACGTGAGGACACAGTAAAGAGATG
>NW_017733313.1:0-1014 GCF_001890085.2 Hipposideros armiger | reverse complement strand
TTTTAAAGTCTCAATAATGAGCCTGTATGTCCTTCTCAAATATCATCCTCCCATTGTTTAGATATCACACTGTTCCATCTAGCTTCCCAGAGTTGCTCCAACTGTATTTAATCCAAACTACCAAACCTTTAGTTTTAAAGTCATCTTGTCCCCTCCTTTCCACTCAAAACACAGCTGTCCCGGGTCAAAGTCTTTAGTTGTCAAACTAGGTAACTGGCTATTTGAACTCATAATTTGCATTCAGAATTCCATTTGTCATTTTTTACTGGTAAAACTTCTGCATATCAGTCTCACTTTGTCAATACCATATGGTTGTCTCCATCACACACTAGTTTCAAATTTCATTTTTTACTTTAAAGCAACTCAATTCTTTTACGTTGTGTATCAATAGAGTGCTTTTTTACTAGAAAGAAATGTATTGCTTTTTTTTTTTTGTCCCCTTATGTACCCAGCTGCTGTGACCTACCATTTCCAACAGCCAGGTACAGAAAGGCTTGTTCTTCCTCCATGTAACCTGCAGGTGCACTCAGAGACATTCCTAATGTTTCATTTTAAATATTGCAATGATGCCAGTCCTCTCAACAACCATATTAAAGAATTATGGGAAAACAATAGTCTCACCACTTTAAATAGGAAGAAGCTGGTCTGTGAATAAAAGTGTGTACTTTTTTATATAAATAAGTCAGTGATTGGTCTGGGAAAGGAGCCCAAGGAATTTGCCTCATATGTGAGCATATCAGTCAATACAGTCATTTTTATTTTCATTTTAGATAAAATCATAGGACTTGAAAAGCCTAGTTTTAGCTATACCCTAGGCAGAATTCTATCAATGCTATGCCAGAAAAAAAGGTTAATTTCACAAATGTTTACAGAAGGATTCTTTGTAATATGGCTCAATGGTGTGAGTTAGCGAACTGTAACTTTTTGTCCTAGAACAGAATCTATTGATAGACTAACCAGGATAAATGGCCTGGAGTTCTTTTGGAAGAGAAAAATAGTATCATTGTGATATTA
>NW_017733312.1:57164-59373 GCF_001890085.2 Hipposideros armiger | reverse complement strand
TAGCGCTCCAGTGCTTTTTACCGTCACACTTTCCTTCTCTTCCTCCGAGAGCAGGCCAGATTTGCCTCGAAGATGGGATGGGAACATAATCTACTCTTTTCTCGCCTCCCTCTACTACGGTTTTTAGATGTTTTTCTTCCATGTTATGGCAAAGAGGAAACAGAAAGAAAATGACAACAGGTTTCCTCCATTTCTCCCCTGCCTTGGTTGCCTTGGTTTCTTGACCTTGTAAAGACTGGTCCACATGGTCCTCTGTGCTTTATCCACCTGTTAGGAGTTGAATCGTGTTCCACCCCCAAATATATGTTGAAGTCCTAACCGTCATTATCTCAGAATATAACCTTACTTAGAAACAGGGTTTTAGGGAGGTCATCTAGCTAAGCTAAAATCTTTCAGGTGCGCCCTAACCAACATGGCTGGTGTCCCTATGAAAAGGGGAAATTAGTCACAGAGTCAGATGGGCGCAGAGCGCAGAGGGAAGGTGACGTGACGACAGAGGGAGGTGCCGTATGGAAGGGAAAGCAGAGCTTGAGCGATGCCATCGTGTCAAAGCCCAGGAAGGACAAGCTGCCAGCGAATCACCAGACGTGAGCAGAACGGCAGGGGACAGGCTCTTTCTCAGAACCGGCAGAAGGCGCCAACCTGCTCACACTTTGCTATTGCACTTCTGGCCTCTGGAACTGTGAGATCAGCCACCCAGTCTGTGGTGCTTTGTTCTGGCAACTCCAGGAGGCTAATACACCCCCCAAATGCTGGCTCTCTGACAAGGTAGGTCTTTTGAAGGCCCACCAAAAATTTTCTCTCCTACGTGTTCTGTGCCATGAGTGATCTGGGCTGAGTGTGACCTCTCCCATGGTTACCCNATAGCAAATGAAGATCTGGCATATTAGACCAGTTAATTTAAAAATGAAAAATCGCAAACATGGTTAACATGAAAGAAAATGGAAGGATTTAAATATGGAAAAATTGAGAGAGGGCCTTGGAAAAACTTATCAGACAAACACCTATGTTGGCTAAAATGTGTCCTGTCATTCGTGGACGGAAGGCTAAATAAAGATGTCAGCTTTCCTCACATTACCCTGTAGGTTTAATGCAATTCCTGTCAAAATCCCAGCAGGGTTTTTGTACATGCAGAAAGTTTATTCTAAAATTATATGTAAAGTTTCAAGCCCTAGAATAAAACAATTCTGAAAAGAAAAAAATAAACTGGGAAGAATACCCCTATCCAATATTACTACACTTATCAGGCTAAAAATAAATAACAATGACTAGTGTTGGGAAATACACAGAAACCAGGTCACTCGTACATTGATGGTGGGTTGTAAACAGGTACCACAAACAGTTTGGCAGGTTTTTTGTAAAACTAAATATGTACTGCCATACGAACCAATTACACACCTGAGCACTAACCCATAGACATGAAAACTCAGGTTCACACAAATACTGTATGTAGTTGTCAATAGCAGCCTGACCCGTATCAGCCCAAACTGGAAACAACCCAGTGTCCTCTAACAAACTGGTACGTTCATATCCTGGAAAACTACTCAGCAATGAAAAGGAGAAACTCGTGATACATGTAACTGTAGGATGCATTTAGATAAAAATTCTCTAAATGAAGAACAATTCATGGAGAGTAGATTAGTGGTTGCCAGAGGTTAAGGGAGGTTGAGAATGGCATGGAGTGGGAAGAGGTGGGTGAGGTCAAAAAGGGTGACATGAGGGGACTCTGTGGTCAGGGAGGTGCTCTGTGCCTCAACTGTGGTGGTGGAAACACTTGCCTACACATGTGCTAAAACTGTATAGAACCAAATACACACACACACACACACACACACACACAAATAAAATGGGACATCTGAATAAAATGAGTGGGTTGTATTGGAGTTGATACACTGGTTGGGATATTGTTTGGTAAGATATTATCTTTGAGGAAACTGGACATAAAGGTTACATGGGATCTTTCTGTATTATTCCATAACTACATGTGAACTGAAAATTATCTTGACATTAAAAATTTAAGTTTGAAAAATAGCCCTACCGTAAGATACTACTATGAATGTCAAATTCAAATGTAAAATTGTCATATAATTTTGTCTGAAAATTAAACTATGACTAAAACATTATTAGTTGCAGGGGAACTATTTTTCTATTATAATCATTATTTACACAATACCGTGATAAATTTTAGTCGTATTTCACAAGGTGAATT
>NW_017733312.1:21543-54072 GCF_001890085.2 Hipposideros armiger | reverse complement strand
GCAGTGTCACTGGCCCTCATATGTGGGATCCGAACCGGGGCCCTCTGGCATCCCAAACCAGTTCTTAACCATCGCACCACTCGGCCGGCCCAAGATTTGATTTTTGTAGTATGTTTTCTGTAGGGTATATCCTACTATGGATATATAGTCAGTCAGTTTTACAGTCAGTTGAAGAAAGAACAGAGCCTAGGGCTTTGGAGGGAATCTCAGGAAGGGAAGAGCCTGGGAGGACCGACCCCATCTCTGTGTATAAATTCTCCCCTAAGTCCTTGGCTGACCCTTGAAACACACACACACACACAAGAAGAAGACACAAAGATGAAAGATTTAAATAGAAATTTCAGCCGCTTCCTCAGAGACAGAGTTTGCAATTTGAGCCCTATCAAGTTATTCTCTCTATCCACACCCTTTAACGAAAAATCGCAAAGTCCAGAATCTTACATTGTGCTGGGTGCAATTCACAATTGCTTGGCATACAGAGAACCAAGGATATAAAAATAAAGATATTCAACTGAGATCAACCATGAGCTGTCCCAGATGTGCTTTTTTGAAAGGGTAATTAACGCTATTATAACTTTGTGTAATAGCAAAAAGTAAAATATGCTGGTGATGAACAAAAAAGATAGGAAATATTAACAGAGAAACATAAGCTATAAAAAAAGATGGAAATTGTAAAACTGAAAAAATATATCTGAAATAAAAAAAACAACTGGATTGGCTTAACAGAAGAATGGAGATGAAAAAGGAAAAAGACATTGAATTTGAAATAATATGCCATTGAATACGAATTTGAAAATAGTTAAAATTTTCCACATTTTTCAATAGGAGTTAATATTGCTTTTATTTTCTTTTAGCTATTCCTATAGGTCTGTGACAGTATATCATGGTGACTTTAATTTGTATTTCCCTAATGGCTAATGTTGAAAAGAGATTTTCCTGTGCTTATTTGCCCTCCATATATTGTCTTTGATGAAGTGTCTGTTCCAGTCTTTTCCCCGTCTTATGCCCATTTTCGAATTGGGCGGTTTGTCTTCTTACTTTTACTGCATAATGTATACTCTGGATACAAGTCCTTTGTGGTATATACTGTCATTATCCTCAGTGGGAAAGCTGGCCTGAATTAGTGAATGTGAAACTGGTGGAAGGAAAAGTATGCATCTTTCTCTTTCCCCTGAAACAGGGGTGTTTTGCTTGTGGGATATTCTAGATTGGTCATTATTTTCTTTGAGCACTTTAATGATATTGTGTCAAATAGATTTAGATTATGACATTATCAACTGCAGCCAACCAATACATACATACATATATAATTTTATTTTATTTTATTTTATTTTATTTTTTTTAGCAAAAGGAGTTCAAGGTTTTTGTATTAAGTACCAGGATCCCAAAAAGTGGCACTCATCTGCCTTATTCATTGCCTCCTATATTTATCACTAACTCCTTCTATTGCAGAACTTAGATTTCTCAGGAAAGACTCCTTAACCCTAAACTAGGCACTGCTTGCTAAATATTCTAACTCTTGAAAAGTGGGAGGATTAACATTTTAAAACTAGGACAAGGCCCTTTAAAAAGCTACAGTACTCTTTAATTTCTTCACCTGATCCATGTTGCTTGATTTCTACATCGGATGTGCTTTGCTCTTAGAAACCCACCTGCTGAGTTGTGTTTGCTTTCTCTCCCTCTCTGCCTTTCTTTCTCCCCATCTCTTGTTCCTCTGAGATTACACGTCCCATAAATCCTTAGCTTGAAAATGTTGCTTCAGACTATTTTTTCTACAGAACTGGGCTAATACTGGCAGGTGGCAATGGCAAATGGATTTCTGATGAAGAATATTGGTTTGTTTCAGTTGATAATGTCATCATCAAAAGCTATGTCCTGTTGGCACTGGGCTGCCCTGCACGGACGCGTGTGCCATTTTCCTCACCTTCTCATGCCTTCTTGCTGGAGACCCTTTGGTGCTCAGAGTAACGTGGTGCATTTGCAGACATACTTTTCAAGGAGCAGCTGAGCAAAGACAGGCCTAGAACACCGCCTCAAGGTCCTTGTCACACTTTGTCCTTGGGCCCTCCCTGAGTAGCTGCCCTCCATACATATGTACGAGGCGGATGCCGTCCCCACCACTCCTGTTGTCCGCGCGTTATTTACTATGGATGAGAACTCTGCACTCATCCTTTATGGAACAATTCAGGTCATTGCTTTGGATTCCCTTTTGCCCTCAAAGGGCATTGCGAACAAAGCCGGAAATTCAGGCTGTGTGGTGCATGTTTGGGAGAGAGCGGCGTGCTCAAGTACAGCCTGCTTTTCATTCCATGGAAGTTCACTCCAGGGGAAGGAAGGAATCTAATTTTGTGGGCCTTTTCTCCTGCTTCTTTTAGGAGACAGAGTGCCTTATTAGTTTGTCATATTATTGGAGATCTAACATATATTTAAAATTGTGTATTTAGGGCTCCAGTTCATTTCAACAAGAATCAACCAGTCACTTTTATATGCCCCATATCACTATACTTTTAAACAAAGGAAGATACCAATGCAATCTGTAATGGAAAACCTGTTTTCAAATGGCTAACAGTGGGAGAAATGGGCAAAGGCCTGCTGACATACATGAAATAATCAGGTAACATGGCACTGAGTACAAGACAGTGTGCGAAAGGAAATAGACAATATTTTTAAATGAATGCAGCGCACCTTGAGTGTGGCTGAGCGGCCACAATGGGAAGAGGTCTTTCAGGTCTGTGATCATGGTCAGCTTCTTAAAGGAGTAAAAAAAATAAAGAAACTATTACGTGCAAGGTGAAAATATATAGGATGGGTCTTGGACATTAAATTAGAATGATGGAAAATACATTCATAATGTTTTGTGATTTTCCATGTGTTTTTGGTGAATATATCAGTTATGTATGCAGTGGTATAAGCAAATAGGAGTTAATTTTACGACAACATACAACACTAGAGAAAGTCAGTCTAGGATTGGTGAAATAATATTGATACCACAGTATTATCAAGGTCTCACGGTCCTCTGTGTTCCTGCTCAACCGTGCTTAGTGGAGGGTTTTCATCTGCTTTATTTGCCTCGTCCTCTCAAGATGACAGCGGCCACCTCCAGCCTTCTATTTCAATAGCTTTGGATGTTGTGAGGCTCTGCTTAGCGCTCCCTTCAGGACCAGAGGACTGGAGCACAGCGGGCCTGCAGCCCTCAGCTGACCAGTGAGAGCAGCTCAGCGATGTGTCCGCACTGGAGGTGGTGATCGTTTAATGACAGATTGACACACGGCTCAGTTGTTTCGTGCAACCTGGAATGGTTCCGAAGGGTCGCCTTGCCCTCAGAGCTCCTGTAGCTTTGTGTGTGTCTTCTCTTGACGTTATCTTGCAGCTGCTCTCCCTTCTGTACCTAATCCTGCTTCCTTCCAACCCTCCCACGAGTTTTGATGCCATGGGAACTCCTAATAGTATTTCTGCCTGCTAATCGCTGTCTCAGAATCGGCTGCCTGAGTAACCCAAGGATTGACACACTTTTAAGAAGAAAAGATGCTCGTATTAGGAAGGCCAAATTTATCTTAAATATCCAGGAAAAATGTGATATGTTCTAATTGACAGAATTGTATTTCATGGCCATCCTTAGCTACAAATGAGACAGATAGCATACACTTTTGACAGGTTACATTGTTTTCCCAAACAAAAGGTGAGATTACCTTACTTATCAAAAAAAAAAATCCTCAGTAGGCATCTGCACCAGAGACAACCGAATCCCCATTAACTATAAGGGAGACTGGAAGTGTCCTTTTTATCTGGTTACGTTGTCCTCGCAAACCCAAGTCAGGATTCTGTCACTGAGAACAAAGACCCGAGTGAAGATTGTACACGCGGGGGTCAGAATGTGCCACACATAAGAATAACGATATGCTAATAGTAATGGAGCACTTCCTATATGTCAGATATTGGGCTGCACAGGTTTACCTGGGCCAGGTCATCTAATTTTCCCAACAACTGTATTATTACACCTATGAGATCTGTTGGACTCGCAGCTCACTGCTTTCATGTGGAGATTACGACACTAATTATAATTATAAACGAATTCCATCAGTTTACACACAACTGGAAACGCTTGGTCTCATGTTATTCTTATGGTCAGTCTATGAGATACAGGTATTGTTATCACCCCATTTAACAGATGAGAATCTATTACTTCCTGAGGTCACACAGCTGCCAAGATGCAAAGCTGGGATTTGAGCCACATCTGCCTGACTCTCTAGCACGCTCCTTCCAGCACTCTGTTCCTCAGATCTTCTTCTCCAGTTAAGAGATCTCAGCTTTACGCCAACTACTATTCTGCAAGTGACTCAGCAATGTGTATACTTACCATATGCTTGGCACTGTGCTTGAGGATGGGTGTAGAATTAAAAATTAACCTGTTATGCTTGAAGAGTACATTCAAGTGAGAGGAAACAGAATGTAAGTACCAAGTAAGATACAAGGTGATTGGTGCTCCAGTAGCAGTATAGGAACATTTCTGGGAAGGGGAGGGACCCTTAAGTCTACCTAAAACCATAGGTAACTTAGAGCCTGAAATCGAGTCATTTTAGAGCAGCGGTTCTCAACCTTTCACAGGGGTCACCTAAGACCATCGGAAAACACATATTTTCAATGGTCTTAGGAACTGAGACACCGCTCCTCTATCCGTCTCCAGGCCCACATGCAGATACACCCACATACGAGTACCCGGTGACCCCTGTGAAAGGGTCATTCGACTCCCAAAGGGGTTGCGACCCACAGGTTGAGAACCGCTGTTTTAGAGCATTAATAAGATGATCTCTTAAGAGCCCTTTAACTATGACATAACTACTTTCTGTGTTCTGATTAATACTCACTTTGGGTAAAGTAACATTCACGTGAGCAGAATTCCTGTGTTACTATGGCTACAGAATAAATGACAGCGTTTATTTTGCTCATGGGCCTGCAGCTGTAGTAGGTCTCAGCACTGAGCATGTGTCGCTGTTTGACTCAGCATCAGCTGGGGTGAACCCAAGGCCGAGGCCTGGAATCTTCTGAAGGCACACCTGTTCACACATATCTGTGGCGTTGCTGGCCCCTGGCTGGAACTTTACTGGAATTGTCAGCATCTGGATGCGAGGCTTCCATATAACACAGTGACTGGGTTCCAAATGAGGACGTCCAGGAGAGAGTGAAGGAGAGACAGAATCGCTCCCCTTTTCACCACCCAGCCTCACGTATTGTCATAACCGCCATACTCTTGGTCAGAGCACCAACAGACCCCTGAGCCAACTCAAGGGAAGGGAACATACACCCTGACTCTCATTTGGGGGAGCGTCAATCACATTGTTGGAAGAGCATGTCAGATGAAACATACATGTGCACGTGTGCACACACGCGCACGCACAGAGCCAGCTCTGAAAAGACGTTTCCCCAAAGTAATGACGGGGGTGCAGCCAGTATTATGGGCAGGGCTGTGTATTTACAAGTTAAGCACAGTTATCTGTAAAATCACATAGAGGTGAGTTGAATTTCTATCTCAGCTTCCTACAACCCGTGTACCATTGACCAAGTGAAATAATGTGTGTGTCTCAGTTTCTTCGCCTGAGACGTCTTATTGTATTTCCCTTCCCATCAATTTCTCCTTCTCCTTTGGGTAGTTTTTTCCCTGCATTTTGGGGGTAACTCCCCCTAACTCTTATAAGAGGTCTTGGGAAGGCTGTTAACTATTCTGGATTCCAAGGTGGGCGTGGAATCCAGGCTAAGCCACTAAGACTTACCCTCCCGGCAACTTGAACTTGAGCACAGAAACACAGAGGAAATGGATTAAATGGAGTCAGGATAGACTGTCCCACGAATCCTTGACTAATGGATGCAAAGACCCACCATGCAGAGCCCTGATCGCCTCACTTTACCTTCAGTTCTGTGAGTTCATAAGTAACATTTCAGTAGGTGCCTTTTCAAGCTGAAATTCAAGCTAGAATCAGTTTTAATTGTAAACTAATGAGATCATAGAAGATAATAAACCCTGTAAGCATTAAGTGAATCAATGTATGCAAAGTGCCCGACGTACTATAAGGATTTAATAAAAGGTGGTTTGTTAGGAATAGCAACAGCATCAGAAGAGAGTGTGGCATCTGCGCTCCGCATTTTGCCCTTCTCTTCAGCAGCGGATTCAGCTACAGTTGATAGGCGGCAGCCCCACTGGATCTAGGAAATTATTTTCCACCCGTCGTGGGTATATTTCTTCTCTCCACGCGGTTCCCATTCAGGGCTGCACTGTCATTAAGATGGACTCAGTGGGTCTGTAGGGCCTGTGGACTTTTGTTCCCAGCACATGTCACTTTAATCCCTGGTCTTTGTCACTCAAGCCCGCGGCTGTCTCTACGTATGACTTTTTCTGTAGGAGAACATTCTTTTTTTTGAAGGTAGCGGTGGTTACAGCCGTGAAGCTTCCTTTTCAACAGGTCTGGTAGGTGTGTCTCACCTCTTCCTGGGCTCGGCACAAAATCCCCAATTAGCTCTCTCCTTCTGAAGGAAATGTCAGAGCCCCGTGGAGCTCAGGGCAGGAAGACACCGTGTCACTGGGCCTTCTCACGGCATCCTTGGCATTTTGATCACCTCTGACACAGTGGAGGTGGTTTCTGACAACCCAGTCATCATTTCACCCCTTAGAAGGTTCCGGGAATGTCGTTTATATTTCATGGGCAGGATGGCATCTGAGCATGGCGTACGATAATTCTGATAACCTTATAGCATTTTTTATTAGCAAAATGGACAGAGTGCTGTTATTATCAAGGGCTGTTGCCAAGGAATCAGCAATAAGAGAGAAAATAAAAATCCCTTGGGAAGTGGCAGGGCTGTAGCTAATTTCAGGTGAGTAGAACAAAATGCATCCTACTAAAATGTAGTGTTTCTAGTGTAAATGTGAGATATTTTACAAATTATTTAACATCTCTCTATGCTTAATTTACACAAATGTTATGGAAGCATAATGATAATATCTACCTCACAGGATTTAATATCATGCTCATAAAGTGATATTACATTGGTTAAACATGGTAGACATTCATTAAAGTTATTTATGACTTTATTATTATTTTCACTTCTTAGAAAGGAGGGAGGTAGGCAATTTTAAAGGTGTCTAGTAGAAAGGAAAGAGAAAGTTCAGCTGGTTTTGAATGCTGGCTTCAGATATGTACGATTGAGGACGCAATTCATTTGAATTGGGATAATAGTGGCTTTCTTGCTGAACGATGATTCGGATTAAACAGTAATGTGCACATTTCCAGGTTGGATCACATGGTAAATATTTAATAAGAAGCTGCATCTATTCAGTCATAGCCATGCAGAAGCTTAGTTCTATTTACTTGTGTGACCTTGGCTAAGTCACTCCTCTGGCCACACATTGTGTTCAACTACATAATGAGGTTGGATTCTATTACCTATCTTATCCTTCCAAGCCTGATGTTGTTCAACTATGTTCAGAACAATATTGACGTTCAAACTTGTTCATTTAGTAGTATTTATTGGATGGCACTAGAAGCCAAACACTGTGCTATGTTTTGGGGGATAAAAAAAATGTGAAGATAAATACAGAAACCTTAATCCCTACCTGCAAAGATTTCAGACCATTTCATACACACACACACACACACACACACACACACACACACACGCATGCACTAACCTAGAAGGGAGGTAACAGAAACACACTCAGGGTATGATGGAAGCACAGAAAGGGAGAGCATCTCACCCTTCCTGAAGAAGTGACCCTATCTGGAAAATAGGAACCCTAAAAAGTGCATAAACATTAAGCGAAAACATGTACGTGTTGGGTGTGAAGGGGGCAGTAAGAAAACCCTACCGTAGCCAAAGGCGGGAAGTGAGAGGTAGTGTGGCTCCCGGGAAAGCGACCACTCACTCCTCTTTAGACAAGAGGGAGCATGACGGCCGAAGTTGGTAGGACCTGACAACCGTGATTTAGGTAATAGGACTACCTTCTCTTGGTTTCTGTGAATTCAGGTTTATTCACTTACTATAAAATATAGAAATTTAAGCTTATAAAATAACCAGAGAAAGACTCAAGATGGCAGTGGGAAATGTGCTGAGTGCAAATTAAAGTGGTTTTTCTTTTGTTTTAACACAAAAGCTCAATTGTCTTTGTTCACTTTGGGTAGAGCTTCGAAATACTTTGACATGTCTGTGTTACTGACTTGGCTGAATTTGGAATCCTGTGACCTAGGGTTCCTATACAGTGGAGCCATACAATCCAGCAGGCCTCTAATTTTGTGATTTCCTAAGAGAATTTACGAGTGTTTTTTATTATCAATGTTTTCCTTATCTGTATCCTCACTTTTGAAGCCTAATCTCATACAACATGTGTGTTCTCTCTCCTCTAATGACACTCTTTCACCCTCTTTCATAAGAGCCCAAGAGGGGAAAGTGCTTGAAAATTGGAATGACAGAAGCAGACACTTACTGAGTGCCTGCTACCTGCCAGGTGCTACAATGAATCATCTCAGGTGACTCATACAACCCAAGCGTGTAGGTAACGTTATCACCCTGTTAGAAAGCTGAGCAAAGTTTCAGGAGCAACTTCCCATACCCCAGACGAGTTAGTGGTTGAGATATGATTGAGCGTCTCCAGTTCATGCAGGCAGCGTCCACTCTGTACTTTGAACAGCTCAGCACTGTAGGTAAAATAAGTGCAATAATTATAGTATAATAAGTAAAGTATAATAAATATAATATAGCAGTATAATAAGTATAGTATAAGTCACACAAATATGTATAACTAGAGTATAATAAGTATAGTATAATAGCTATAGTAAATTAGTATAATAAGTGTAGTGTAAGTATAGTGTAATAAATATAGTAATATAGTAAGTATAGTATAAGTACCACAAGTATAGTATAATAATTGTAGTGTAAGTGTAGTGTAATAAATATGATAGTATAAGTATAGTATAGGTACCACAAGAATAGCATAATAAAAAATAATAAAAAATAAAAACAAAACAAAAGAATAGTATAATAACTATAGTACAATAAGCACAGTATAATAAATATGGTCGTATAATTAATACAATGGGAGTATAGCTACTGGCCACATCCCTGATTTCTATTCATTCTACCCCATCTCCCTCCTCAGGGGCTTAGCCTAGACTGTTCCTCGAAGCTAAAATACTTATTGCTGAGCCTCTCACAGGGCTCTTCCTTGTCATTATTTCCACATAAACATTCCTCCGACAGAGGCTTTCCCTGACCCCTTTCCAACAACCCTTACCGTTCTTTATTTGTCTGCCTTATTTCATTTTCTCCACCGTATTTACCACTTACAGAACCATCTCGATGGGTTTTTTGTTGTTTTTTTTTTTAGTCTGTCTCTCCTCCTCTGGAATGAAAGTGTCACATGACCAGACCTGGTCTGTCTTACTTTTGTATCTGCAGAGACTAGTTCAGTGTCTGAACTCCTAGGCATCCATGAATACTTGGTGAATAAATGGATTAGCACATTTAAATCAAGGAATTCTTTGAATTGTCACTATAGCAGGGCAGGCACTTGGGAAAAAAGTTAAAAGTTAAACAACTGATTAACTGTCTGTTTGACTGTTTTATGGAGCTCAAGTCTGTGTGGACTTATTCTGAACTTTTTCCATCGTTTTTTAAATATCTTCCCAAAATAAGCCCTAGTCTATACCAGATTTTTCAGTGGACATGTTACCATAATTTTGGAATCAAGTGTTTTTTTTCTTTTCCAAAATGTCACCTATAGTGGTGTGTGTCATCTGGGAGAGCAGCTGGAAGCAGGAAAATAGAGATTGGAGGGGTTCAGCTCAGTTTCCATCATTCCAGGCATGAAAATAGCTCACTGCATGTTCACAGGAATCTAAGCAGCACGTGTGTGATGAGGGTTTTAGGGAAACAGGATAGCAAAGTGACAAAACAGGGGGCAGACTGATTTTAAGAAAGAAACCCAAAATGGTAAAATGCCATATTACTATGTAAATCCTTTGCAGTCTGTGGAGGAGCCAATCCCGGGAAAGGAAGAAAAGAAAAGCAGGCAACTCCCAAGCATCACAGTCTTTACAACAGAAATTTTTGTCTAATTTAGATCCCTTGTATAACTACAGGTATAGCAAAGGTTTCATGTAGTTTTAAGGTGTTCAGATGCCCACAACCACCGCAGTTAGAGATGTGTCTCCAACGTGGGACTAGTAGAGACGTTGTCATTCTAGAAGGGCAACAGAGATACTTGTATTCTCTCTCTTCCTTTTTATTATTTTTCTTTCTTTCTTGGTTTCTTTTCCTCCTTTTTCTTTCTTTTTCTCAATCCGTCTTCCTCCTTCCTTTCCTCCCCTCCCTACTTGCTTTTCTTTTCTTTTTGTTGAGAAGAATGAGTGATTTGTTTAGGATGCTAAGCTGCCTCTGCCTCTGTCCCTATCTTAACACACCCCAGATGGCAGAAATGCCATAGTGAAGACAAATGGAGGAGAGAGTATTGTCATCAGGCCAGCATCAATTACTTCTTTTATTAGATGGAGTGGAGCTTTCAACTTACCTGCTTTATTTTATAAGAACTGCATTATTTAGGATGATGAGCAAGGTTTTCATCAGCACTTTTGGAAGGGGGAAGAAACAAAACATACAGATTGGTATGCAAGGGAAAAAGAATTTTCATCCCTTTCTTCTTTCCATGTGTTGACCTCCTTAAAACTGGAATCAGCCAAGTGAAGTGGGAACCCACTGGAATGTGAAGAAAGGAGGTCTGGGTTTTCTTCTATTTTTGTAAATTAGTAAATCCCTTGAGCCTCAGTTTCCTAATTTGTAAAATAAGGGAGGTTTGGGCTCCCCAGTATATAAGAATGTTTTCCTTTATGAATTGATTTTTTCTGGCTTTTTGATGGACAAGGTAGCAATAATCGTAATAAATAAATCTTACGTGCCAGGCACAATTCTAAGCATTTAACGCATGTCAATTCCCTTAATCCTCCCAACAAACCTGGTTAGAAATGCAAGTATGCTAATATGATCATTTTGTTCCAGCTGAGAAAATTGTGAGGCACACAAAGGTTGAGTAACCTGCCCAAGGTTCCTCATTCTGGCCTGAAGTCAGAATTTGAACCATGGCCATCTAGAACCAGATGTGTGCTCTTACCACTTTGCAAGGAGCTGCGTTTCTGTGACCTCAGATATGGTTCCCATTCCTGATCTTCTCCACTCAATAGTTGTCAAACCCTGAGTAAGTTACTGGTGTACGCCAATTTCTCCACCTGTAAAAGAGATTATCACAGGACTTTCCTCATGGCTCCTTGGAGGAGTTTAATGAGATGGTGCTGTTATGTTAGTCAGGACAGGCTGTGTTATGATTCGGTAACAACTAACTTCCAGACCTCTGGGGTTTGAGACCACAAAGATCTTTTTGTCACTGTGCCTCATGCCCAATACAGTTTGCAGGGCTTCTGCTCTACATGGTGATTCATGGACCCAGACGAGTGGGAGAGCTAACAGCTGAAAAGTGACCTGCCCTGTAGTAGAGGACGAGGCCCCTGGCGAGTTGGGTGTTTTCACTGGCTAATCTGAGTGTGACCCACGTCCCAGCCCCTGGTCAGAACTAGTCACATGGCTTCGCCTAACTGTGAGGGAGCTGGAAAATGCAGAACAAGTAGGAAACTGAGTGACCAGCCCTCTCTCTGTCACAAATATGAAGGTCTTTCTTAAGATTTTTTAATGCGGTTACCACACAATAAATAGCTGCTATTGCAATTATCAGCCTAATAATAATCAAAGCATTAACAGGATTTTATCACCTATTATTGGGCATTTCAAAATTGATGCTATAATGTGGAATGCTCAATGTGACTTTTCAAGGGGCCTTGAAATCTATGGAGATTAATGGAAGTGATAGAGAATGACTTTTTTGAACCTCAACAGTTAAAGTCTTAATTTTTCCTTAGTCCTGGGACTGTTTGGAATAACTGCTTATAGTTAATTAACTGTTATTTAGCTTTTATCCCCACGTCGTTTCTATCTTTGTTATACTTGCTGTTTATAAACAATGAAACATTGGGTGTCGTCAACGGAACAACGTGCCCATCTCATTGGCTGATAGAACATAAATCAGCTATTGGGCTGTTGGAAAAGTCATGACGTATTTTTTCTGTTTTTCATTGCAAAAATGTGTCATGACTTTTCCGACAACCCAATACATCCCTTTATGCCCCATCAGCTCATTTATTAGGTATTGCCCTTTATTATGACAGATTTTATGATATTTTGTGATGACCAGCTAGGGGGAGAAATAGGTTTAGTGCCCTGACATCTAATTTTATTATCTCTAGTACGTATTCATTTTTAGAAGCATTTCTTGACTTTATGCCAGTTAAGCATGAAGCTTTAAAAACTAGATGATGACAGGGTTGGGAATTAAACCTTTAAATCAGAATGGGATTGGAAAGACAAATCACAAAGAGATTTCAGTCATTTAGCATCCCGCTTAGCCTATTAATAAGTTATACTCACACAATGAAAAGCACATCACACAGCCCGTTCTCTGTACAATGTATGTGGATTAGGTCGCCTTTCAGGGTTAGAGGCTGAGTAAACATTGGCTGAAGGTAAGGGAAAGGAACAAATATGTTATGGAGTGCTTATTATATCCACAACATCACCCTGGGTGTTTTACTTTTCTCATCTCACTTTATCTTCAAAAATGTCTGCCAGAGCTACAGTTGTGCAATGTCAAAATGTGAAAAATAAAAAGTGGGAGAAAAATGAGGAACATTTCAACTTGCTTCAAAAGCTGGCTCTCTTTTCAAAACACCTGCTTGCTTGTGCTTTGCATCTGCTGTTCCCTCCAGTCGGAAAGGCCCATGCCCAGATTTTTCATGGCAGGCTGCATCTCATCGTTTGTCTCAATACAAATTTCTTGGGATCTTCCTTATGGAAAGTGGCTGCCCTCCCAGCCACTCTCTTTCGCATCATCCTGGGTTCTTTGTCGCCATGTTCCTGCATATCCCATAATAAGAAAGTCCTTCATTGTTTATATGCTTCTTGGCTAGTTATGCCTTTCTCTTTCCACTGAGCTGCACAGTTAGGAGACAGGGGTCTTGTATCTCCCATTCCCTTCTTTATCTCTGGAGCTGAGAAGAAGTTTTGGCAAAGAGTAATTGTACCATTTCAAGTTAATCAAAAAGTTTTTTAGAGATACTGATGCTCCCTCCAAAAAGAGAAGTCACTTGTTCGAGATTATATGTCATGAAAATGGCAGCGCTGGGTCCAGAATCCAAGAAATAGCTCTAATAGGTGCTTACAGCTTTTAGAGCAAGTGCTTTTGTGCCACTTACTGTTCCTTAGAACAGAGCTTCGGGTGTATCGATTCAGCTAATCCACACTACAGCCCATTGTTTTTAATTCCCATTTCCCAGGTAAGGAATGTGGGGCAGAAAGGTTCACTAACTAGCCCAAAGTCCCCTAATTCCTTGTCACTTCTCTTTCTCTGTACTGTACTGCCTCCCAAGCTATAGCTTTTAGAGCATTATTCATTCTTTTATTTACCAAAGTCTAAGAATGCTCTCTAGTCCAACATTCTCTGCCCAGGCAAAGTAGAAGGGTACTGGAATACACACGTTTTAATGACCCATGTAGGGTTCATTCACAGACCCATGCATAGCCATGGGCACCCATGACTGTTAACATATGACTGAATGGTCGCAGTGCCACCTGTTCAGAGAGGACTGAGCATTTATTTCTGGACCAGGGAAGCTGGCTGGCTGATATGTTCATTACTTTACATTATAGCATTTAACCAAGATTTCTGACAGCTAGTGAGTTATTACCCCTCTTAACAGAGGTGGAACCTGAGAATCCACAGAAAGCTACAAGGATGTGTCATCGTGCTTGCTTACATTTCAGTTATTTGTGAAGGTTGAGTTTATACCTGGGTGAGGAAGGCTGGAAAGGAGTCAGGTCAGGTACTCTCCAGGCAATAGTACTGCCACTGGACTCAGCACCTGTGAGAATTCTGGCTTTCACTTTATCTCTGAGCTGCCATTTACTCATCTCCAAAATGGAAATGCTAATAGCTACCTACTTGATGGCAAAGATTTAGTGATTCTTTCTGTAAAGTTCTTACCATAGTGCCAATGCATAGTGAAAAAACATCCCAGTTGTGAGGGAAGACCAGTCCTAGACAAAAAGCAGACTTCTTTTACACTCTTCATGCTCCCAAGCCTGGTACTCTTTCTCATATAAATGAGGTGGTGGGCATGGGGGATGGGCAAGGACTTAGACGTGTTACTGTGCCCACCTGTTAGTGGGAGAAGGGTTCCCAGACTCCCATCTGGGTGCCCCATATGTGGCCATGGAGAGGAAAGCTAAGTGTAGATTTCAATTCTGTTCTTTCACTTCTTAATTGTGTGACCTTTGGAAAATCACTTAGCTCCTCTAAGGTTCAAAGTCCTCAAATTTATAAAATAGAGCTCGTGCCTACATAATATGATTGTTGTGACACAGGGCAACATATGCAAAATGTATAGCATAAGATCTGGCTCAAGATAATTGATGAAAAAATATTAACCAGTGACACTAGTGCCTTTTAAATGAAAACTCATTAAGTGGGAGCACCAGTGGTGCCTGTATCCTTGACCTTCAACCAGATACTTCTGCTTTCTGTCCCCAAATCTGTTAGTGAAGGCAAAACCAAGACCACAGCCTAACAATTGCATTCTGGGCATCGCGGTTATATAATCACATTGATCTGTTGTATTGGCATATTTCATCATTTTAAAGGTAGTTCTGGCTTGGCCATATTCTTGTTCCACTACCTGAAGCAAATTAATTAGCTTTGTGGGGCCCCTGATGCCATTAATCTATGGTCTATAAAACATTAGACCTAATTGAACTTTTTAATATTGTATCTTTACTACCCAATGTAAGTGTCTTTTAAATTATAAGAATTGCTATGGTTAATGCCTTATTGAATAGCTACATATATATGGAAGTATAAAAATTTCCAAGATTGCAAAGCAATCAAAACCCAGATTAAAACAAAGATGATTTTATATCTCTTTTATTATAACTTAAAAATACCAAGAAGTTTGACTGTATAGCAAGAAGTCGTAGAGAGGTCTCGTATTTCCAGCTCACAAAGATTAAGTGTGGTCCTAGGGCAGTATCTGAGAGTTAACCAGTAAATATTAACTGAAATATATGAATGAAGAAATATGATCTTCAAAACCACAATGAAATACCACTTCATACCCAGTAGGGTGGCTGTAATAAAAAAGACAGATAATCACAAGTGTTTCTAAAGATGTTAGAAATCGGAAACCGCATACACAGCTGGAAGAGCTGTAAAAGAGTGAGTCACTTTGGAAAAAGTCTGGCAGTGCTCGGGAATTCCACTCCTAGGTAGAGACCTGAGAGAAATCAAAACATACGTTAACACAAAAACATCTACACGAAAGTTCATAGCATTATTCATGATATTCACTTGTTCCCAAGGTGGAAACAATCCCGATCTCTATCAGCTGGTGACTGGAAAACTAAAATGTGATTTATCCGTTTAATAGAGTATAGCTTGCCAACAAAAAGGGATGAAGCATTGATACATGCTAAACATAGATGAACTTTGAAGATGTTATGTTAAATGAAGAAGCCAGTCATAAAAGACCCCTGTTGTGTGATTTCATGCATATCAAATTGTCTAGAATAAGCAAAGTTTTAGATACAGAAAGTAGATTAGTAGGTGACTCGGGCCGTGGGGGGAGGAGAATGGAGGCAGACTGATAATTGGCATGGAGTTCCTTTTGGAGTGACAAAAATATTCCCAAATTAGACAGTGATGATGGTTGCACAAGTCTGTAAACATACTACAACTCATTTAATTGCACACTTTACGTGGATGTGAATTATGGTATGTGAAATTATATTTCAATAGAACTACATTCATTTTATTAAAAAATCAAATTAAAAAATAATAAAAATAAAGTAATTGCAAACCAACCTGAGAGGCCACGGGTGGAATAACTCGAGTTTCAATATGAATAATAAATGCAATCAATTGAAATACGTTATATGTGTTAAAAGTCCATGAATTCATAATGATACTTTCAAACACTTATTGATTTGCTTTAGTGAATATTCAGAAGCCAGCTAATTATTCTAAAAATAGGTGATGGGAAAAATCAAGCATTTAACCTGCCTTTCCTGTTCCAACAGCATCTCAGAGTAACCCAGTTATTGATAAAGAAATGTTTCTCCCTGTAGACAGATCCAGCTAATAAAGGAAGATGGGATTATAGAATTATAACATCAACGTTTTACGAAACGTAAAAGTTTGTCCTTAACAAAATAATGAATGAGCAATGATCATCAGTGGCCACGAGTATATAAAAAGAGAAACCACTGCTAACTACATACCTCCCAGTGGAGATATGGAATAACACCTAGTTTTGTTGCCAAAAGAACTTGAACCTCTCAACAGAGGGATATATTCAATGTCTCATGGAGAAACAAACACAAAATCTAGAATGTGTGTATTCTACTGGATAAACAACCCAGTTCCCTCAAGAAATGAATTGCATGGGGGAAGAAATTCTTGATTTAAAGAGAATTAAGGGGCATATCAAAATGTACTGTGTGGGCCTTACTTGGATTTTTATTTGAACAACCGTAAATATATATATATATATATATATATATATATATATATATATATATATATATATATATATATATATATATATATATATATATATATTTGACTATCAGAACAATTTCAACACTGACTGGATATTTTATAGTATTAAGGAATTACTGTTGATTTTTGGAGTGATAATGGTATTATGGTTATGCCTTTAATAAGAGTACTTATCTTTCAGAGATAGATATGGAAGTATTTATACATAGAATTATGTGATGTCTGGGATTTGCTTTAAAATAAGCTAGTAGCAAGGCAAATTCACTGATAGGTAATAGAAGGTAATAGAAGGATGATAGTGATTTGATAATTGTCGGAGGTGTGTGATGGGTACATAGGGGTTCATTATACCATTCTCTCTACTTTGAATGCATTTGCAATTTTTTGTGATAAAAGTTAAAAATACATGCATTTATAATATTCATCACCATTTATGTAAGAGTGCATATAAGCTAAAGTTACACATTGAACACATTAGGAAAATTGCTTATTGGAGAACGGGTGAAGAATCAGAGCGATATATGAGTAAAAGAGAGTGAGTAAAGAAGAAAGGGATTTGAAGGGACCAATGATAATCATGTGACATGAAAGGAGGAATGTGATTCATCAAACCCCTTTCCCTGAGGCCCAAAAGGGAAAAAGAGCAAGAAAATACAAAGCGGCCTCTATAATAATGTCAGTCTTACTTGCGTTCATATGTATTTTCTTCACTTGGAAACAAAGTTGAGGAGAAACACCAGAAATTACACGTTCACCCTTAGGTCACCGCGTATTCGTCTATGCCCAGAAAAACAAAAGGAACAGGACAAAAACCAAACACAGAATGTGAGTCGAACCAATTGGTATGACCAGTTTGGTGTTACATAAGTCAGTTAAAAGAATCACAGTTACATTTTATCAATATATTTTAAGCTAAGAAATGGTTTTATAGATTATCAGAGAAATTCACTTAGGCTGTAAGGTATTTTTCTAATAGAAATAAGAACTGTTAAGCTACGGTTTCTCCCAATTCGTTATGGACACCCATAAGAAACGTGAAGTTAGACAGTCCTGCCAGTAGTTGGTGGCAATTTCAATTTTGCATGTGGAGAAGTCACTGAATGTTATTTCTGGAGCTCATCTTATAATTATGAATGCATTTCATAGTCATGCAATGTATCTCAGCCGAGGTGGTAATGGAAGTTCATTTTAAGCCTACTGTTTGGTCAAGAGCCAAGTAAATTAGCTCTCAGAGATATTCCACAGAGCACTTGCCTGAAATCACCTTAATTTAAGTTTTCTTTCCACCAACACTGTGTACACCTGGGTAGCATCAGAAATTGTAAACTTAGTTCTGGATAAAAGAATATTATCTATACTTTTCCTGTAATTTCTTAGCTTGACTTTCAAAATAAGACCTTTTGAGTGTCATCTAAAAAAATGAAAAGGTCTGTTTGATTTTCCATGGAATAGTGTGATGCAGGAGAATTCCCTTTCTGTTTTGTTTGGAATAGCATTATAAAGGCATTGAAGGGCAGATCATGTGCATGGCAAATATATAAGTTGTTGGGAAAAGGCAATTCCAACGAGATCACGCACGATAAAAGAATTCTATTGACTCATGTAAACAAAAGTTAAGAAATCAATTTGGTTTAGCACAGCAGGATTTTGCTATCCGGGTAATGTCCTCAGGAATTCATGCCACGTTTCATCTTTCTGCTGTATTTCCCTGGGTAGTCACTTCAGTATCTCCTGGACTCTTTCTCCTCGTGATGGGAAATATGGTCCCACCTGCTCAGCACCCCAGGGGAATCCCACCTCCCCGGTGTGCGTGAGCTTAGTCTATCAGGTCTACTAGAGTGCTTTGCTGAAGGTTGCTTTTAATATATATTGTAACTATATATATGTGACAAGAAAAAAATAACCATCCAAGAATAGTGTTTCCAGCATTTCGTCCTCCCCTCTCCCCCCAGGAAGCCCCTTTGTTGGCACAGGGTTGACCACCTTTCTGAGGCTGGCGAGGTCAAGGCAAGACAGAGAAGCCACACTGGTGATGCCAGCCAGGATGGTGGTTCTCTTTCTAGAAGAAAAACCATAAAGCTACTTCCTGAGAAAAGCAAAAATATTGATGGCAAAGGGCTGGCTGAGTGGCTCAGTTGGTTAAGAGCTCGCTCAAGAGTTTGAGCTCTGAGCAACAGCGGTTCGAGTCAGCCCGAGCTGAGCAGCCGCTGAGCTGCCAACAGGTGGCAGGATGGCTCAGCTAAAAAAAAAAAATATTGATGGCAGTGAGATGGCGTGAGAGGGAGCCACGTTGGAGTTGAGATATTCACAAAGGGGATTTTTTTCATCTAAAATAGAAGTTCTGTCAGGACAGGGACTCTTATCAGTTACTTTGTCCAGAACACAGTACTAAATGAATGTATGTGTAAAGGTAGCAAGACAAAACCCAAAACAAATATCTGCTGGGTTACTTGGACCTTCCAGAAAAGAGCTATCCAAAGAAAATTTCTTGGAAGTTTTTTTTTTCCCCCGAGCAGTCTCTACATGGCTTCTGTGTATCCTTAGTTATAGGACTTCTGGTTCAGCTAGCCTTCAGGCAATTCTCAATGTGGTTGTTCTGCAGTTTAGATGTAATTTTGATGTGGCCATGAGAGGTAAGTACAGCGTTTACCTACTCCGCCATTTTGACTGGAACTCAAAACTTATTCGTTTTTATTCCTCTTCAAGAAAGTACAATTAGTAATGAAGACTTTTGAAATCATATTAGTGGCTCTTCTTTTTTTTCTTTCTTTTTTTTGTAGATTGGTATTAAACTAGGATCAAGAAGTTAGAAATTTATTCATCTTTAACTCGCATAGACACACACTTCTATTTCTATACCTATATTCATATTTGCATTATAATTGTTCTGTTCAATTGAAAAACGATGAAAGGGCACACATGGAGATTGTAGCATCCTTTCCCTTTTCACACCTCTGTCATGATTTTCCACCATTTCCAACACAAGCTATCTCTGTAGCAATGGGGAAGTTACGTATCTTCATTGACTCTTTAAGTTCTGACCCTATAAAACAAATTATTGAACCAAATAATATGGAAGTTTAACCAGTACATATACAGTAAAACCTTGGATTGTGAGTAATGTGTTTTGTGAGTGTTCCGCAAGATGAACGAACATTTCTAATACATTTTAACGTGGTAAACGAGCGATGTCTTGCAATACAAGTAGCTTGTTTCCAGAACGAATTATGCTCGCAAACCAAGGTATTACTGTACTTTAATGTACTGTGATAATGTCCATCTCTCTCAGGGGGACCTTTTAGAGGTAAACCACATGAAAATCATCAATACACACCCATTTAAAATGCTGTGCTAAATGAAATATTTCAATTGAGTCACCAGCATAAAACTATTTTTTTATGAAAAATCTAGATAAAAATGTGAAGGTTTACATTTAAATTTTGGTTCCTCTACATCCTTGTTTGTACTGCTGTAACAAACTACCATAAACTGGGTGGCTTATAAATAACAGAAATTTATTTCTCACACTTCTGGAGGCTGCGAAGTTCAAAATTAAGACACCGGCAGGGCTGGTGTCTGTTAAAGGGCTCTGTTCCAGGTTGAAGACTGCGGAATTCTAGTTGTGTCCTCAAGGATGAATGGGTTGGCAGAGTTCTCTGTGTCTCTTTTGTAAGGGCACCAATCCCTTTCGTGGCCCTGCCCACGTGACCTGATCACTCCAAATACCACCCCATTGAGAGGGAGGGATTTCCACCTAGGAATCTTGGGAGGACACTGCCCTTTTCTAATTCGTTAATTTTTCTGCATGTAAAAAGAGTCGGATGTGAGCTTATAGCAGGGACTGGCAAAATGTTATACAGCTGGGGAACCAGTTGTCCTGCGGCCGATATTTGAAGAGCTGTGAGCTTTTCAAATGAATGATTTTTATAATTTGTAAAGGGTTGAAAAAATAATATTTTGGATGCGTGAAAATTATATGCAATTCACACGTTAGTGTCCATAAATACAGTTTGATTGGAGCAGACCCGCACTCATTGACTCCCATATTGTCTGTGGCTGCTTCCACGCCAGGAGGCACAGCCGAGTCGCCAAGATGGAGCCTGCGTGGTCCTCAGAGTCTAACACTTTTCCTGCCTGGCTATTTACAGTCAATCTGCTTTCCCAAAGGAGCTTTGGTCAAAAGGAAAACTACGTAAATCAGCTAGGTCATATGAAGGCCTGGAGACTAGAGGGAAAGCGTAGTTGGAAAAGTCTGATGTAAAAGACAAGAGATTCCAGGGTCTGTGTGTGTGTGTTTCTGTTTGAAAACCATGAAGTTCTTTGACCCGTAGACCATGAAGTCAGCAGTATCTGCCGATACTTGCTGGAAGCTAAAATGGAAGACTTGAGACAGCCCTAAAGGTGTCCTTGAATATTCCCCAAGCATCTGACCTTCACGTGCACTTGTGGCATTGCAAGAGGTCAGAGTGGTTTTGTGCTCGGGCAATGAATTCATGAAAAGAGTAAGACAATAATCATATGCTTGTTGACTGTGCAGTTTGGACTTGCAGGGAAGAATTCTGGGGTTTCTGGAAGGTGGCAGAAATGGGGGAGTGTGTCAGGGGGAAAGAGAGAGAGAGCGAGAGCGAGCGATTTGCCAGGCAAGGGGATGGAATAAATACAAAAGAGGACGCCAGTGCATAGAGCTAATAGCCTGGCTGGAGTTGACTGTAGGGATGAGTGTATGGGACGAACAGAAGATACACCTAGAAAAGTAGGTAGTAAACAAATGTGTAAATATTCAAATAACAAAATAAGCAGTTGACATTGAGCAAGCAAGGGGAGCCATGGATGGTTTGTAGGCGTGTTACCTAATTCTGTTTAGTGAGCATGTTCAGTGAATAAGCTCTTTAGGCATTTAGTTCGTCATCGGAGATTTACCTGTTGTCTGTGGACTAGAATTGATCCCTTTATCCACCCTGGGTTCAGGAACTAAGTAAGCATCAGGGGAGTTTGGAAATTATAATTTTTTATAGCCTGTTGACTACATCTCTCCTGAAATGAAACAAAATATTATCAATGAGTAATGAGGCCATATTAATGAGATAATGCCTTTGAAGGCATTTTTTAAAAGTATGGCAAACAATATAAATATAAAGGGTTATTACTATCATAAAAAGCATTATCATAGTTATTATTATTATGCTGTAACCTTCTGGTCAGAGGACCCGACATGCAGTGTGCGCCCTTCTGCATGAGCTTTGAACTTTTTCTGAGTTATGATTATTTTAGATTTGGCAGCTCAGAACTTCCAGCATGGAACTTATTAACCTCACTAATGTAATTGACCTAAAGCAGAGTGTACAGTTAAAGCAATGCAGTTCCTTGGAACAAACAGTCAGTATTCTGACATGAGGGATTGGAACTGTTAAATTCACCTGAGGAATCCAGGAAGAAGAAAACATTCTTATTTCCTTTAGGAACCAATTGTGCTCTCAGTGGGAGATGGAGGAAGGAATCAAATACCTCCTTGGCCCATCTAACCTATAATTCTAACATTTAGGGCTCTACCGCTCACCTAGGGGGAGGTGGTTTTCTAGCAAGAGAGAGGAATAGAAACTCCCAGCTCTTTCATTTGAAAAGGTCAGCAGCAAAGATTACAGCTATGTCTTTTTTGGAGAGGAGAGACAGGTGGGTAATTTTAAGTAGGAAAAGATACACAACACATCCAGCAGAGAAAAATTCTGCCCTAGTCATCATGATTTATTAATTACATGAGATAAAGAAGAGGCAGAGAAAGGAGAGTTCTTTATTCAATGTAGTCAACATTATGTATGGTGACAACAATCAGAGATAAAGGAAGTCCAGAGGGGGAGTATTTTTCACTCAGCTTAAAGGGGAAAACCCACCTGTAATTCCTATAATTCCACACTCTACTGGTCTTGTCATTTTACCAGTTCAAGCGAAGCATAAAAACCTTATTTTCCATTAAGTCTCTTTACCCACTCCTATTTGTAATATAATCACCTTGAATACTTTTTCTACATACGTTTGGAACCATATCAGACAGGTATAATTTTTACTCCCTTTGTCAAACATAATTTAGAAAACTCTAGAGGAGAAGTATAGTGGGTTTCGTTTACCACTATTTTCACTTCCGGGGTTCTTTCTTCCTTCCTCATATTCCAAGGTTCCTTTGATTATTTCCTTTCTGATGAGATGACTTTCTTTAGCCATTCTTTTAGGGTAGGTCAGCTGGTGGCAAATTTCCTTAGTTATTCTTCATCTGAAAATGTCTTGATTTCTCCTTCATACCTGAAGGATAGTTTTGTTGGATAAAGGATTCTGTGTTGTCAATTATTTTCTTTCAGCTCTTAAAAAATATTGTTTTACGTCCTTCTGGTGTCTGTTATGTCTCATGAAGAATCCACAGTCATTCAAGTTGTTTCCACCTATGTACATAAAGTGTCATTTCTCTTTCATTGCTTTTAAGATTTTTTCCTTTGCCATTAGTTTTCAGAAATTTGACTATCGTATATGCTGGTCCAGATTTCTTTGTATTTGCCCTGTTGTTTGCAACTCTAAGTTTGTGTCTTTTGCTGAGTTTGGAAATTTTTCAGCCGTTATTTCTAAGTATCTCTTGATCCCCACTCTTTTTCTTTTCTTTCTGAGACTTAAATGGCATGTATATTGGATATTTTATTTGGTTGCACAGAACCCCAAGTCTCTCCCCTACCCCGAGTCTTTATTTCTGGTATTCAGGTTGGGTACTGTCTATTGTTCTTTCATCAAGGTTAGTAATTCTTTCCTCTTCTCTCTCCATCCTGATGTTGAGTCCATTGAATTAAAAATTTTTTTGCTATTGAATTTTTTAATTAAAAAATTTCCATTTGGTTTTTCATATTCTATTTCATTGTTTATATATTTATTTCATTGCTGAGAGTTTCTATTTTAAAAAAGTTTCTAATGTGGTAGCAATTGCTCACTGAAGCATTTTTATGATGACTGCTTTAATACCTTTGTGAAATAATTCTAACATTCTGTCAACCTGGTGTTGGCATTTGTGATTCTCCTTTTTCATTCAGTTTTTCATTTAGTTTTCTTGCTCAGCATCAATTCCAGTGATTAACTCCTACTTATTTCTCAGGTTTTGGACTTCATATCCTGTAGGAAGCTTTTCCTGACACTCACTCATACACAAGTTTGGGTTCAGTGTCCACTCTAGACGTTGAACCTGCTTTCTCCCCATCAAAGCACTGATCAGACTGTCTTGTGTTTCATGCTGATTGATCTGTATCCCTCACTTGACCAGGAGCTGTATAGCCTTCACTATTGCATCCTGTGTCCAGAACTAACTCCTGCAAAATATTGAATGCTCCACACACATTCATTGAGTAACTCTTGTTTTGTTTTGCTTTAGTTTTATATTAGACAAATTGCACATGATCTCTGGAGTGAATACATGGGCTTTCACACAATAGCTGGGCTTAGTGGAAGGCAGAGAATGAGAGCCATAAATATAGAGGATTTTTTATATATATTTGTAGAATTACTCCCACCGCAATATAAATGTATAAGTGTATTGGGGCGGGGGTGGTTTGTGACAGTGTCACTGTGTCCTGGTCTATCCTTGTATGCCCTCTCTCCTGCCCAAACATCCCACTCCTGGGTCTTACACATGGAACATGCTCTATAAATGCTGCTTTAATTGAATTTGATTTGTTTGAATTGTATATCTGCCCAATGATATGCTTTGATATGCCCTTGGCAAATACAGCTTGAATCACTGACAATAAAGGTGACTTTAGCCACTGGTCTCAGAGAGAATGTGTTTTAGGTCGGAACAAGGTAAAATATGTTTGACTTTTCAGTTGCTGCTAGAGATCCTTTGTTCTGAAAACAAACAATGAAACTGGGAGCCTTGGATAAGGTCAGGACTAGGATGAGGGAAGTAAGACACTCGCTCTGAAGCTCAAACTTTAAGGGACACCAAATACTCAGTAGTTGTTGGTTTTACTAGTTATTGCTCAATGGATCTCCAAAGTGTTTGTACCAATTTATAGCCCCACCAGCAGTGGATAAGAATTCCCTGTGGGCCAATAAGTAGTATTCAGATATTTAAGACTTTTGTATTGGATATAAAATAGTATCTCATCTCAATTTTACTTTGCATTCTCTGTTTATAATGAGCTTAAACCCCTTTTATATGTTCACTATTCATTTATATTTCTTTTCCCATAAATTTCATATATATATAGATATATATACACATATATCTATATATAATTCACTTTTTGATTGTGTTTATTTTTCTTATCAAATATTATAAAGTTTTTATTCTGAATACTAATTTTCTAACCCTTTGTTAGCAAATGAAAATATATTCTTCTAATCTATAGTCTGTCTTTAGACTTTTAAAATGTCTTTTGATGAACAATTATATCGTTAGTATAGTCAAATAATAAACATTTATTATAATTTATCTTTTATTGCATTTTCATTTAAAATCATTCTCTGCTCCCAAATTGTAAATATGATTTCTTATATTTCCTGCTAAAGTATTTAAAGATTTTTTTATATCTTGGTCTTTAATTCCCATGTGTGTATGTTTATTCAGTTTCATTTTTTGTTTAAAATAACTGATGGCCCCAGTACCATTTGCTGCAATTACAATTCAGTCCCAGATCTAAACTTCAAGATATGCTGTTTTGGGGTTTCCTTTCGTGGTCCACGAATCATTTATCTCTTACCAGGTCAGTTCTGCAGACTCTTAATTCCCATAACTGGATATTCAGGAACAAATCGCTTTATCTTCCTGGTTTGGATTGTTTAGGCTATCTTGGTAATTAGTCCTTTCATGTAAATCCCATAGTCAGTTTACCAAATTACCAAACAACAACACCATTGGGATTTGTATTGAAATTGCATTAAATTTTGTAATGGAATTATATTAAATATTTATTAATTTGGAGACATTGAACATCATTATGCTAATGAGCCTTCCTGTGCATAAACAGGGTGTATCTCTCCATTTTTTAGGCTTTCTACCTAATTTGTCAGTAACAATTTATGATTTTTACCTAAAAATTTTGAACTCTTGTTAGAATTTTTCTTACACATTCATAATTTTGTTTTTTTCAGTGCTACCTTTTTAAATTTTATTTTTGGATGTTGCTGGTGTATAGGATATTTTACAGAGATCTCATATGTACCAACCTTGTCAAACTCTTTATATATTCCAAAACATCCTACGAGCCCTCCCCTTTCCTCGTCATTCCCTGTTCTCTATTCATAGCAGAATGGTGGCCATCACTAGCTGTAGAACAGCAATGGGGCCCTGGAGGAGGGGCAGGGGTCCTCATTCTGAAAAGTGATGTTAGCGTGAACACCTGGAGGAAATTATGTAATCTCTCTGATTTTTAGGGTCTTTTAGTTATCTTACCTCAAAGATATTAAATAGATATTAAATATCATTCATTGAATGAGCAGAAAGTACACTAATGAATATAAAACACTTGCCACATAATAAGTATTCCATCAGTGTTAACTGTATCATTATTATTATTATTATTATTATTATTATTATTATTATTTCCACCAGATGTCGTAGTCAATTTGGGAGAACAAATATTTGTGCAATTTCTTAAATTTGAGAGAAATTAAGTGACAGCTTAATCTATATCAGATTTTCTCCACCTCGGCAATATTGAAATTTGGGGCTGGATAATTCTTTCTAGTGTGTATGTGTGGGTGTGTGTGTGGGGGGTGGAGGAGGCCGTGTCCTGTGCATTGTATGATGTTTAGCAGCGTCCCTGGCCTCTTCTCACTAGATGCTAGTGGTGGCATCCCCTCCTCTCCTCCACAATTGCCATAGTAACAGCCAAAAATATCTGTAGACATTAACAAATGTCCGTTGGAGGGAAGGGGAGCAATATGCCCCTGATGATCACTTCAGTCTCTTTGTGACTGTCTCTCTCAACCCGCAAGTGACACATAATACTGACTTTCTCCACTCAGTCTTGTCTGCGTCTCCTCCCCCATCTTGAAGGTGACTCCATCAGTAGTGACCGCGGGGAGGAAGCCAGAAGCTGCAGAGATGTGGCTCCGAGGGCCCTGTCTGCCTCGTGCTGAAATCCACATTAGCCCTGTAATCCCCGTGAGTGAGAGTATCTGCCTTCTTTCCCAGAGCTCGCAGGGAGCTGGTCGGCTTGCCTCTGTTACCCCCTATGCAGCCTCCTCCTGCGTTTCAATCTGAAGCCTGCTGGGCTTTGTAAATGGTGCCGCCTTTGGTAGAGAACTCCATCTTTCAAATTAGGGAGCCCAGGATCTTACGAAACAAACAACACACACAAACCACACTTGAACATAGCAAATCAGATTGTACTTTGAAAATAATGAGGAGCCCAAGGAAAGGGCTTCAGAACCCTGAAAGAAGCAACTAAAAATAATGAGTTTTGAGAAGAAAGCATTCTTCTCACAGAGAAAACAGGAGGTCCAGTCAGAACAGGTCAGTACGTGCTGGGGGTGTGTTCAGCCACTTTAAACTACATGAAACACTGAAGGGCTTCATCCTGATGAAATGCATGGCTCTTCTGAGGTGGGCAGGGGGGTCTCTACTGTGTTTTTCAGTGGCAAACTCTGGTTGTTGAGTAATAATTGATGAATATTTGCCTCTTAAATGGAATGACTGGCTACCCCACTGCCTCTTCTCTACCTCTGCTGGTCTCCTGGGTGGGTCTGGGCTCACCTGCCCCATTGCTGAGTCAGTTTCCCAAGACCAGGATTAACACCCCACCACCTTGGAGAAGGTGAGGCTCAGAAAAGAAACATAGGAGGCCTCTTCCCAAAGCCAAGGTTTCTTTTCGCACTACATTTTCAGTCTTTCAATCTTTGTCCCTTGTTCCCATTTCTGCATCTTTTACCCCAATTCTGATCTTCTCCTTGCCAGACTTTGAGACAGTGAGGGCCTCTTCTTACTGGAAATTGGAAGTTGGCACCACTAAACCCTGTTAGCTTTAGGATGCTCTGGAATAATCCATTCTTAGCAAGTGACTTGCATTTCTTCTTGCTACTCACCCCCCGCCCTTCCCTGATACGCAACTCCAGCAGGACTTTCCTTCTCACATAACCCAAAATATTGGCCGATGGGCTTCCACTGAGATGAACTGTCAAAGAGAAATGGTACCAGACAGGTTAAATGAGCAAGGGAGACTTTATTCAAGACGATTGTTAAAAATCTTTGCCTACCTCAAGGTCATGAAGGTCATGCCTACCTTTATTGACAGCATTGTTTATAATAGAAACGTATTTCTATCTAGACATAAAGAATTGACTTTGAAAAATGCATATCTGTGGTATGTGATAATAGGAAGCCACTAAAAAGCCACAGAATGATATGTGATGAAATGAGAAGTGTTTATACTATATTAGTTGGTTGAGAAAAGCATGTTATGAAACATGTGAAATATGATTCTTTTTTGAAAATGCATACAGAACAAAGACTAAAGGATACACATATTTTTTTTAAAAAAAACTAATTATGTTGGAGTAATGATATTTTAGGTTATTTTCTTTTTGCTGATTTCTATTTTATGAGATTTAGACCAGCATATGTTCCTGTTGTAATAAAAAAAAGAGAAAATCTGTTAAAACTAAAGGACAGTAACCTTAAATTTGAAAATAAATATTTTATCTTATTTCTTAGATTGTTAATGATAAAAATGTGATGTAAATATTAGCTCATTATTTGACCAACACACTGCCCTATATCTGTAGGTGTTCATAGGCTCAGGGACAGAGTGAGTGCAGGAGAGTGGGACTAGCTGATATTTTACCTCTCAAAGCCACAATTTAAGCATGTTTAGGGTTCTAATTATCAATAATTATCTGCTGCCTGCTGATGCCTGAGTTTTCACCAACTGGCTACAGTCCAACTTGCAATGGCATATTTAATTAGCATATCAACTTATTCTCATTAGCAAGCCTAGGATATAGTAAATAATTCAGAAGTTTTCCAACCACAAACACAGTCATACTAACTCTTCACCTTGTAAGTTGGAATCAGGAGAGCTAATGGGTATGTGATTTTCTTGTGTTTCTTTTGAAAAACCATGGGGAATGATATATTCTCAGAGTGAGAATTATCTGTGGGCCATTCTTCATTCCATTCACAAATTACAGAAAGGTGAGAAGGTCTTTGTAAATCTGTTGACCCAGAATCATGTCACTTCCAAATATCATCCTCAATTTTGACTTTATTTGAATCACTCTAGAGATTACTTGATTTGCCCTAGGTTGGACTTTTGGTTTCATTCCCTGAATCTACTTTCTTTTAGAAACCAGCTCAAAGAGACTAAAACCTGTCATTCCTGAGCCTTCCCCAAACAGGGTGACTCAGAGAATACACACAGCAGTTAGCAGTGCCAGCTTGCTCACCACACTCGTGTATTCACTCAACAAATATCATCCACACGTGGGAGTGTGATGGTTAATTTTATGTGTCAACTAAGTAGGCTAAGGGATGCTCAGAGAGCTGCCAAAACGTTATTTCTGGGTGTGTCTGGGAAAGTGTTTCTAGAAAAGATTAGCTTTTGATTCTGGGGACTGAGTAAAGAGATGGCCTTCACCAGTGTGGGCGGCCCCATCCTACCTGTTGGGGCCACATGGACCCCAAAGAAGGAGGAAGAGCCAGTTCTTTCTTCTCGAGCTGGGTGTCCACCTTCTCCTGTCCTCAGGCATCAGAGCTCCTGGGGCCTCCAGATACTGGGGCTTAGACGGCTGGCTCTTCTGGTTCTCATGCCTTTGGACTTGGATTGAATTATACTACTGGGTCCTCTGGTTCCCCAGCTCGCAAGTGACAAGCTGTAGGACTCCTTGGCCTCCATACCCATATGAGTTACTCCCTATAATAAATCTCCCCTTATCTTTATCTGTGTGTAGAAATATATATCCATGTACTATATGTCCATGTATACGTGTATACATCTATATGTCTATGTCTGTCTATCTATCTATCTATCTATCTATCTATCTATCTATCTATGTATACATCCATCTACCTATTTTTCTACCAGTTGTCTATCCTATTGGTTCTGTTTTTCTGGAGAACTGCGAATAACATAGATGGAATCTGTGCTCTGAAGAAACATGCATTCTATCTAAGGAGGCAGATAGCAAACAAACAAAATTAGTGAAATAATTTCAGATAAAGATAGGAGCTATGAAAAATAAAGCAGAGGACTGTGAGAAGGACTGATGTGTACAGTAGAACAGTGGTTCTCAAAGTGCCTCGAAGCTTACGCCTCCCACTTTACTGGGAATGGAGGAGAGGGAACCTCAGCCCCCACCTAGGCTTGGTGCCCCTGTCCAGGGCACAGTCTACACAACTATATGTGTGGCCTGAACTCACGTAAGGAATGGATAACTTTTACCTCTAGTTTCTCATCAGACAGGGTCTTGCAGACATGGCCAGTCTCATGGGCTTATGACCTCTGCAGGTGCAGGACCCACACAGGGAAGGGACCATGCCTAGTTCAGTGCTGTGCTGTTGCCATTGCTATTCTTAATAATTTTGTCTTTGAACTTGTGTTTTCTAAGTGAAATCCAATAGGACAACCAATGCAGCATGGCTTGAGCAGAGCGATACTTACGAGTGTCCAGTGTTCCGTGCCATCCCATTTGTATGTAACATGTGCCACGCCCCCATGAACACAGAATTCCGGTGGACACACAATGTATGGAAGTTTAACAACACTCAGAACATGTAAAAAGTATGTCACCTTGATGACTGATTAAGTGAGATTACCAATAGCCCTATGAGGCTATGTTTTCCATTTGAACTAGAACTTGCTTTGAACTTGGAAAGAAAATGATGTCCTAAGAAACTTGAATGACCAACAAACTCTATCACACCCTTTCTTGGTCATGTTACTTTCCTGAACTAGACAACCACTTATGCTGCAAATATGCCATAGAAGGAAAGGGAAAGACGGGGAAGCCAGAGTTTCTTTTCCTTTCAGCCCTTCCTTACTCATCAGCAAGCTGAAGGAAAAGGGCATTGGTAGAATGTGTGTGAAATAAAGAGAGCTGCGTTAATTTTATGCAATGTTTTCATTGTCCTGGTAAGAACAAAACATATACATATATGAACTACAAAATACCAATGTTGTAATTTTGGTAATTCTGCACATGAGTTAAATGCTCATTTATTTGCATCTAAAATTAGCATTGCATGACATAAAAAGGAATAATAAAATTTATACTAATAATTAAAATTTTAATTTTATTATTTCATTTTTGTTTAGAATGACATTAACTAGAAAAAAACCCCCCACTATGACAAGTCAACAGAGAAATCACAGAGAAAGAAGAAAGCTTTATATTTTAATACATTTAGCAGCACTTACTATCTGGCTTTATGAACAAGGGGCCCCAAATTTTCATTCTGCAGTAGAATCTGCAAATTATATAGCTTTTCTTGCTCATGGGAAACCCAGAGAACTCAAGAGACTTTAATGAAGAAATGATTGACACTGGGCAATGAGAAATTGGTAAAGATATGTCCTGACCTAGTTCCCCTCCCACCCTCTGTGCTCCTTCCAGCATCTTCCTTGGGCAAACCCAACTGGAAGCCAGCCCGCTAGGGAGCCTAGGGGATGCAGCCCATGGACTCGGGCTGTCAGGGCAATGAGGTGAGTCAGACAAGTACAGAGGAAGTATCTGGGATGAGGGCAAGTTAGGAATGACTGTGGTTTCATAAAAAAATAAATATTTGGTCTTTGTCCTGAGTTCTTGGCACAAAGCTCCTAAAACCCTTGGAACCCCCTTGGGGATAAGAATATCTTTTGAATGCTCCTGGCAAGAGCCCCTAGATAGGTTCAGGATGGGAACCGATCACTAGAAAGACCAAGGCAAGATTAGAGAGTTGCAACTTTCTGCCCCACACCACCGCTGACCTTCAGGAAGAGGAGAGGGCTATTGATTGAATTAATCACCGGTGGCCAATGATCTAATCATTTGTGCCTATGTCATGGAACCTCCATGAAACACACACACACACACACACACACACACACACACACACACACCTGAGTGAGGGGGTTTGGAGAGCTTCTGGGTTAGTGAACACATCAAGGTACTGGGGGCGGGTATGGTGGAGTGGGGCACAACCAGAGAGGCAGGGCAGCTCTGTGCTGCTCCCCACACACACCTCGCCCTGTGCCTCTCTTCCATTTGTCTGATTCTGAAATATAGTCTTTATAATAAACTGGTAAATGTAAGTTTTATGTGAGCTCCTTGAGTCATTCTAGTGAAGTATCAAGCCTGAGGAGGTGGGGTCATAAGAACCCACAAATTTGTAGTTGACCAGGCAGAAGTGTGGGTGTCCTGGGCACCCCATTTGCAGTTGGCATCTGAAGTGGGGACAGCCTTGTGACCTATGGAGTCTGCACTAACTCCAGATACTTGGTCAGAATTGGATTGAATTGTTGGACATTCAGTTAGCGTCAGAGAATTGATTAGAGTTGGGGAAAAAACAACCCACACATTTGGTGTTATAAGCAGTGTTGGAAAGTACCACAGTAACCAGCACACTGCCCTACCAATGATGGTAATGAGTACTGAGCGCTTTACTGCGAAGTTTTTAGTCATTTCTCTTCTAATCCTCAGAGTAGGATTAAATGGGCTAGCTTGCTATTAGCAAGTACACCAGGAAAACGACAACTGAAGATGTTTAAGTCATATTTTCACCAAGGAACAACTAAAAAGTGTCAACAATGCAGGGGTCACACCGTATGAGATTCCTATGGCTGCTGTAACAGATTACTACAAACTCAGCGGCTTAACTGTCTGACACTCTG
>NW_017733312.1:13295-17113 GCF_001890085.2 Hipposideros armiger | reverse complement strand
GGAGGGGCCCTAAAGCTTTGGGCCCAAAGATGCCTAGTCCCTCAAATGTGAGGTCTCTGACCTGCTGGGGTTCCTGACACCGAGCATCCTTAAGGTACAGGGCTAGTAAGGTGGAGGAGACCCTAACAGGCAGGGTCCCCTGAAAGGGAGGATCCCTATACAGAGGGCCCCCTCTCTGAGAAAGTGTCATAGGGGAACCTCAGGGGAACCCCCTTTAGGGGCTCCACCAAGCATGTTGTGTTATTCTCCTTCTTACGGGAAATCAATTACATTCTTATATTTTGTAAATCTCTCTGTGGTCTTCCTCAGAAAATAGACTCTGAAATGTGAAAACGTGACAATAATACCAACAAATTCCCTGTCAAAAGCACCCCATTGCCAAGATATCGATCTTTATATTAATCTATTAAAGATTACATGAAAAAAAGAATTCCTGTCAGTGTCCTCAGTGAGATAAGAGAGTCGCGATTAGATTTTACTAGCAATAGTAATTGGCTCATAATTTCTTCCCAGATGAAAAACTAAATGGGCTCAGAACTTCTGTTTCTCATTTGTGGTGGTTAATTGTACGTGTCAGCATGACTGGGCTGAGGGAGACGCAGAGAGCGGGTATCATCACTTGCGGATGTGACTGGCATTTGAACTGGTGGTCTGAGGAAAGACCCCCACCAGGGCAGGTGGGCATCCTCCGTCTCCTGAGGGCCTGAGCAGAACAGAAGGCCATGGAGGGCGGGTTTGCTGTCTGCTTGAGCTGGGACGTCCGTCTTCTCCTGCCCTCAGACGTTAGGGCTCCTGCTTCTCAGGCCTTCGGACTAGGGCTTCTCCAATGGGCCCCCTGGTTCTCAGTCTTTCAGGTTTGGAGTGAACAACACCCCCAGCTTTCCTAGACCTCCAGCTCACAGACAGGAGGAGATCGTGGGTCTTCTCAGCCCCCAGAACTGTGTGAGCCATACCCTCATAATAAATCTCTTTCTATGTATCCACAGTCATATGTCGCGTAATGTTTTGGTCAACAACATACCATGTATGACTATGGTCCCATAAGATTGTAATGGAGCTGAAAAATGCCTAGTGACACTGTAGCCATTGCAGCCTTGTAGCACAAAGCATGACTCACGTGTTTGTGGGGATGTTGGTGTAAATCCACTGTGCTGCCTGTCGTGTAAAAGTACAGCATGTACAATTCTGTACAGTACGTAGTACTTGATAATGATAATTAACGACTGTGTTACTGGTTTATGTGTTTACTGTACCATACTTTTAATCGTCGGTTTAGAATCTAGTCATTATACTTCTTGATAAAAAGGTGTGCTGTGGACAGTGTGCTGTGTCACACTGGCAGCAGCCTCATACATCTCGTGTTTACTGCATCTCTCGATTGCATCTGTTTCTCTTGTGCTTGATTTAACCTTGTGTTGTTTTATAAATTTAGTGTAGCCTGGGTGTACAGCGTTTAAAGTCTACGGTAGCATACAGTCACGTTCCCCAGGCCTTCACACTCATGTCCCCCAGGCCTTCACACTCGNTCTTAAAGATGTAAAACAATGATTTCTGCAAAGTTAGGAAAGTCATAGTGGTCATCCCTTTTACACTGGTTTTGAAACTGTCCGGTTAACTACATGCCCCACCATTTTCTATTATGTTTTCAACATGGAGGCTGCGTGTTGGTTACCATGTGTCATCTTACTCATGGCCACTGGGCATTTGAGCCTGCAGCCCCCACTTTTTCCCTCTTTACGCTGTTCTTCCTTGCTCATACCCACTCAATGAAGTATAAAGGTAAGCACATTAGGCACACATGTCCAAAGATGAATTTTCAATTCTTTAAATCCAGGTATTGCCAAAATATTTCAGCCTTACTCTGTCTAATTTGGGCATGGGTGGGCGAACATGATGGCAGGAAAAAGCCCTGCACATAATGACTTCCAGGGCATGGCTCTAATTAAGTTTGAAAAGCTTTTGAAAATCTACCTTCTCGGTGTCCAGTGGAATGAAATGGAGCTTGTTAAATAAACCTTTCTCAAGTTATTGAATGTTTGCCAAGAAGACGCCCTGTTCTGAAAACTCTAAGAGGCCTTCTTATGGGTTTAGAGGATGACTTCTACGGGCCTCTGCTAAAGTTCCGGATAATCTGTTTGCAGTAAGTGTGTGTGTGTGTGTGTGTGTGTGTGTGTGTGTGTGTGTGTGTGTGTGTGTGCGCGCGCGCATGCACAGGGCGGTGTGAGGAGGAGTGGATTTGTTCTCTGTAGTTGCTATGCAACAATGCTTTTGGCCACTGCCGTTCTGGATTATTATAAAACAACCTTTAAGCCATGCCCTCTCTCAGACATGCAGCTCAGTTTCAGGCAGGTAGCCCTCACATGGACGGCACCTCTTCACCGGGATGCCGGTGCCGTGCTGAATGGTGTGGTCCATGAAAGGCCTGGCAGTGCAGGTTGGCACACCACTGTCATCCTACTCTGTGGACCTTATGGTGATCACTAATGAAAAGCTGTGCTCTGTGTCACATTAATGTGCCATGACGTTATGTCTTGGCTCAAAAGCAGAGCTAATCTCTGCTTCCCGTGTATTAGCAGACTGTGAGCTCCTACGCCCTTGTCAGCTGGCAGTATGCTCGGAAATGCCAGGCTGTTGAGCTTTGATCAGGAACAAGGGACAGCCTCCTTCATCGATAGGTTGTTCTTTCTTTGTCTTTTTCCACCCAAGTTTAACCCTGACACCCAAAAAAAATAAATCAATAAAATAAAAATGAAGAAGCCAACTCATGTTGTTGGCCACCCTAAATTATGTACCAAGATGGTAAGTAGCGCTTCTGAGTATTTAGGACTGATTTCGCCTCTTCACACCCATCTTTTCTACAATCTTCCTAATAGTCTGTGACACGGAGCATATGGTCCCGTGGTCTCAGCTTATGGCGCATAGCACAGTCCCAGTCAGTGTCATCACATGTGCAGCGCCGTGAGCCACTGCGGAGGCTAATTGTTTTCCTTTGCCCTGCAAGCCCTCCATGGGCCCCCTTATTCTAGAACCTTGATGGGCATACCCTGGCCCCTCCCGGCCTTGGTGGTGGGCATGTAACCCAGACTAGTCCAGTCATAAGTACCTCATTCTTACCGCCATAGTGAAGGACCTGGGAGTGGGCACGTGAACCAAGCCAGGCCAATTAAAGGTCTTCCTAGAAATGTTCGAACTGGTTTGAAGGTAAGACAAGGCCCTTTCCCCTTTTAGGTTGTGCAGTTGATAACATGTAGGGGTGGGGATTAGGGTAAGACAAACAAGGTACTTAGGGCACAGGATTTAAGGAAGCTCTCACTCTCAGTCACGCGAGTGCAGAGCCACTACTTGAGTGTAAATGGCTCCTTAAGCCATGCACCCTGAGCACCTGCCTTGCCGGCCTCAGCCTCGCCCAAGCCCTGAAGATGTAAACCTAGTGGTCCAGCAGACTTTCCATCAACCACATGAGGAAATCCATTTCACCTGAAGAGAATGAAATCAATAAGCAAGGCAGGCCTGCCCCTAATATCAGAAGGGCTCAGGTCAAGGATACAAATGCAGCATACATAGCATATGTCTAAAGATTTAAACTTTATTAGTAAGGCTATGCAGTAAGCCCATCTGGCTCCTGCCCTGGCATCTGTGACCATCGGCCACTTCTAGGGTCCCCAGGTCAAAGGGGCAAAGCGTTCTCCCTTGACCTCTCAGCCCCACTAGCCCAGCCACTGAGAGGCCGGAATGAGGGGCCGGCCAGCAGGGTGTTCCCCCTTCTCAGCTCACTTCCTGACTTAGAATTCCCAGACTAATAATTCCCAGACAGTAGC
>NW_017733312.1:6384-8865 GCF_001890085.2 Hipposideros armiger | reverse complement strand
CGTGGGGGAACCAGGCCTCTTCCTTGGGGCCTGGAGTTCAGCCCAAAAGGTGCTGGATGCTTTCTGTATCTGCTGTTCCTGAGATGGCCTTTTACCTTTATTAGCCAATCCCCCGCCACTGTCATCCCCTGTTCAAGCTGAATCATTCCTTTATATGAAACTTTTTATGTTCAAATTACTGGATGATTTCTGTCTGCTCAGTAGCTCCTGATGCATTGTTATTTTTTAATTACCAATGTCCTTGTCTGCTAATTCTAACATCTGCTTCATGTGTGAGTATTTTTCTATTGATTTTTTTTCCCTTTAACCATAAATCAGTTTTCTGTTTTTTCAATGTCTCGGGTTTTTTGGGTTTTGGTGGTTTTTTGTTGTTGTTGTTTTTTGTATAATGGATAATACTTTGTAAACATTCTAGATTCTCTTATCTGCTGAAGAATGATGACTTTTGTTCCATCACATAGTTTGATGACTGAAAGAGCTCCCTGATGTACTGCCAGACTCGCACTTGCTGGGTTTTTAAGTAAATGTGGCAGTCATGTATTATTTACTTTTTTACACTACTCTGTGTTATATGTTGTGAATTATCTCACACAATTCATGTGGTCTCGTTTGAGCTTGAACGTGACATTGGAGGAGAGTCTCACTACAGCAACCCTGATTATGCCCGTTGTATGGAGGAGACCTTCTAAACAGGAGGTTTCTATTGACAACTAAGCCTGATTCAGAATTCCCACAATTCAAGACAAGCTTTGATACTGTGTGATCCTGAATAAAAGGTAGTTTAGAGAGATTAGAATTATTTCCAATTTTGCATAAGGTCAGAGTTTTTGTGTAATTGAATAATTCAGTTTCTGCTAAAATGCAACCATGATATATATTCACAGATACAGCAAAGTAGCTTTATTCCCAGGGTTGCATGAAATAAATTAACCTGACAATATGAGTTAGCACATTTTTGGGTTGCAGTGTGTTATTGCTTGGTATAAAATACTTGATGGAGCAGAATAATTTATTANGGATTGACAACAATAACTAATAATAACAGAATAATTATAACAATATACTGTAGTAAGAGTTAGGTGAATGTGGCATTATTCAGTAAAATAAGCGTTATCAAGACAAGCACGACAATGCCACCGAAACCGATCTGATAACCAAGAGGGATGCAAAGTGACCAGCGTGTGGGGAGTGTCTGCATCCTGGAGATGCTGGGCAAGGGGCTGACTCACATCCCCAATGGGACAGAGCGGGAGGGAGCGAGATTTCATCACGTACTCAGAACGGCGCACAATTCACAATTCATGCATTGTTTATTTCTGGAATTTTCTAGTTAATGTTTTCAGACTGAGGTTGACCATGGGTAACTAAAATTGTGGAAAGTAAAGTTGTGGATAAGGGGGGACTACTATATGGTAGAACAGCAGTCCTGGATCACGGAGGGGACAGAGGGCTGCAGGAGTCTGCAGAACCCCAAATACCCACTTTGGGTTTTAGGATTTTCATTGAGCATCTCATCATGTGTTCTTAGTGTCCCAAGACAGGGACTCTAATTTTCCTCTCTTACAATTTCTGTTCACAAAAAAAACCCCAAACTTTCAAAAGAAATTTAATAAGATTGATAAAAACCCAACCAGACCCTGTGTTTTAGCATGAAGCAGGGTCCCTAAGCTTCAGGTCCCTAAACTATGGGACATGGAGGGGCCCTAAAGCTTTGGGCCCAAAGATGCCTAGTCCCTCAAATGTGAGGTCTCTGACCTGCTGGGGTTCCTGACACCGAGCATCCTTAAGGTACAGGGCTAGTAAGGTGGAGGAGACCCTAACAGGCAGGGTCCCCTGAAAGGGAGGATCCCTATACAGAGGGCCCCCTCTCTGAGAAAGTGTCATAGGGGAACCTCAGGGGAACCCCCTTTAGGGGCTCCACCAAGCATGTTGTGTTATTCTCCTTCTTACGGGAAGTCAATTACATTCTTATATTTTGTAAATCTCTCTGTGGTCTTCCTCAGAAAATAGACTCTGAAATGTGAAAACGTGACAATAATACCAACAAATTCCCTGTCAAAAGCACCCCATTGCCAAGATATCGATCTTTATATTAATCTATTAAAGATTACATGAAAAAAAGAATTCCTGTCAGTGTCCTCAGTGAGATAAGAGAGTCGCGATTAGATTTTACTAGCAATAGTAATTGGCTCATAATTTCTTCCCAGATGAAAAACTAAATGGGCTCAGAACTTCTGTTTCTCATTTGTGGTGGTTAATTGTACGTGTCAGCATGACTGGGCTGAGGGAGACGCAGAGAGCGGGTATCATCACTTGCGGATGTGACTGGCATTTGAACTGGTGGTCTGAGGAAAGACCCCCACCAGGGCAGGTGGGCATCCTCCGTCTCCTGAGGGCCTGAGCAGAACAGAAGGCCATGGAGGGCGGGTTTGCTGTCTGCTTGAGCTGGGACGTCCGTCTTCTCCTGCCCTCAGACGTTAG
>NW_017733312.1:3117-4004 GCF_001890085.2 Hipposideros armiger | reverse complement strand
CCTAAAGCAAACTTCATCTCCAAGATGAGCTTGTGCATGATGTGATAATATACTCTGTCCCTCACTGTAGAAGAATCCAAAGATAAATGTAAACAGAGCTAAAAATCAAGAGTCGTTTAAGGCAGAGAAATGCGCAATGACCAGCTTCTGTGTTCCGTGTTGAGAGGATTGAGTTTCCTGGTGTTCAAGAAAAAAAAAAAAAAAGAAAAAGATTTTTACCATAACAGCGCTGCCTGAATCCATTAAATGTCTTCTAATCAAGAGAACTGTGCCCTCTGTCTATATTCTAGACAGATCTGTAGAAGTTTCTCAACCTCAAATTACTGACATTTTGGCCTGGATAATTTTAGGTCGGTCTGCAGGGGCTGCCCTGTGCCTTGTTAGATGCTTAGCAGCACCCCTGGCCTCCGCCCACTAGAGGCCAGTAGCACCTCCCCTGTGTTCTGTCCACCAGGCGTGTCCCCAGGCATTGCCTAGTGTTCTCTGGGACAGAACTGCTCCTTGTGGAGAAACATGCATGTAGAGGACATTGGATGATGTTTGGGCAGCCTAACTCAATTTCTTTTAGAGGACTTATCCCTGGCCATCAGGATAAATTCACGTGCCTGTTTTCCCACTACAAAAGCTGGAGGGATCCTTTAAGTTTCATAGTCAGATCCTTAGTCTCCTCACTGCCCCATGGACAGCTGACCCAGACACCCCAGAGATTCCTCGAGAATCCTGCTGGTGCAGCCCCTCCGTGAACTTCTCCATTATTCAGTGAACCATGACCCAGTTCTCTCTGACAAGGTCTGAATCACAGTCGTGGGGGAACCAGGCCTCTTCCTTGGGGCCTGGAGTTCAGCCCAAAAGGTGCTGGATGCTTTCTGTATCTGCTGTTCCTGAGA
>NW_017733312.1:0-882 GCF_001890085.2 Hipposideros armiger | reverse complement strand
TCCCTCTATTATTGGGTTGGCTTCTCTTGTTAGGATAAGTGTTCAGTCCTAGCAAAGCATTATTACAGAAGCTAAGATAGCAGGATTATATGAATATTTAACCTTATTAATTATTAGTACAATATTTAATTATTAGTATAGACCATTTTAAGCATTAGCTAGATATATCCTGTTACTGTTGCTGGGTAGAGATTACCTATAAGGGAAGTGGAACTATGAGGCCTTTAGAGGAACTCTTGGGTTTTTCTGGGCTCCTATTGGCGCAGGGTAAACTGAGGCAAGGTGCAATTACAGAAGTGGAGACACTAAGGCTATAATTTTACATCCTATTATTTGCATGCACATGATTTCCGAGAACAGCTACTGATTCCAGGTAGCTCAAGCTAAGGCGAGGGGGGTGGGGACAGATAGAGGCCATTTTATAAAGCATGGCTTGAGCTTATTTAAGAAAAGAAGGAGGGGACCTTTTTTCAATACTATTGGGATTTTTTTATGACGACTTTGTCATTTAGGCATGATTAAATATTAACTCCATTTCCAGCCCCTCTGCCCTCTCTGGAGAATGGGGGTGGGGCTGAAAATTCCAAGATTCTGACTATGGCTTGGTTTCTCTGGTGATGAGCCCCCATCCAGGTGTCATCCAGGAGCCACTCAGAGTCACCTCATTATAATAAAAGGTGCTCCTAGTGCTCTTATCTCGGAAATCACAAGGGTTTTAGGAGCTCGGTGCCAGGAACCGGGGGCAGTGGCCAGCATATATATTTTCTATTATCTACCAGATATAAGATGGCACAGCCACTCTGTAAAACAGTTTGGCAATTTTTTTACAATGTTAAACATTTTAAGACAAGTATCAGCCCAAGAGAAATGGGAACATATGTC
>NW_017733311.1:52517-53578 GCF_001890085.2 Hipposideros armiger | reverse complement strand
ACTCAGAGTGACTTCCTCACCGCGGCCATTTTTTCTCCTCTACAGTTGTACATTTAAAACTTACATAATTTGACTAATCAATGTCACCCCAATAAATTTAATAAAATTTTAAAAAATCTTTGACACTTTCTAGAACACTGCCTACAATTACAGCTTTGTGCATCAAAGGCCTAGCCTATGATACAAAATAGCAAAGCAGGGGCCTGACTCTCTTATATGAGTAATATCTATGTATGTGCTGATTTGCACAGGTGACTGGCAAGTTGAAAATGTCTCATTCCAAATTATTTAGGTTTTTATTCATACCTAGAATCCAAAGAAGTGTGTGTGCACACACACGCACATGCGTGCACTCGGCACACCTATGTTATAACTGGAGCTTCAGCTAGAGAGCAACACATTACCATTACACAGCATCAATACCTAATGATAGAAAACCTACAAGAAGAGTTCCGTATGATAAGACATCTGTGGACAATTTGTACTCTCAATGAACAGCCTAGACAGGCTTAGCAAAGTGCATATTCTAAATTCCAATGTTAATTCAAAGCATAATATTTTAACGCTTCTTAACACTACTATTTCATGGCGTATGTGGAATAGCCATTGTAATTTGCCTTACAAAGTATGTGTTGTGTGAATAAATAATAAAAGTATTGTACTGATGTCTTAATCTTTTAAAATATATAACTACATGGCAAAGTATGACAAGGTGCAAATCGCAATTCTACATCACTCAGAACACGCACTATAATAAATAAATGTCTCCGTAGGCGTCCTGAAAGCCATTTTTCTAGGATTCAATAACATCGGTGGGCTGTGACCTCTGAAAATTCACGTCTCTACTTCGCCCATATGGAGAGTTTTACATAGTTTGTAAAGATGGCTTTGATGAAACATATTTCATCTTCCTTTATCAGTTGAGAATGTTGCCATTTCAGGCCTTGAAGCAATTTACAATTGCATGTTATGGATATGCCTGGGTGGATGGATGCTGCTGTGGGAATACTGAAAACTAGAATGAAAGACAATACTTCCAGGACAATTCCTAAAGGAAGAAG
>NW_017733311.1:44200-46637 GCF_001890085.2 Hipposideros armiger | reverse complement strand
AAAGAAAAACTAGAGAAAGCACTTTTGTCCACCTTGCATAGCAACTCTTTGGAATGGGTGGATTCCCATGCCTCTGCAGTTGGTGGGGTCATTCCCAAATCTGCAGCTTGCTAGAGGCCCTTCCCTAGCTTATTCAGAAAACCAATTCACTGGTTCATAGATACTTTCTATATTCTCATTGTAGCTGATTTGAGCATGAATGCTATTTCCAACTAACTCTTGTCTAGTGGAATATGTTCATGTCCAAATCTCTAGAACCTATGAATGTGTTTGCAGAAGTAATTAAGTTAAAGACCTTGAGATGAGGTCACCTTGGACTACCCAGGTGGGTCCTAAATCCAATGACATGTCCTTATAATAGAAGGAGAAATGAAGACACAGAGAAAGTGATATGAAGACTAAAACAGGGACTGAAGTGATGTGGTCACAAGCAAAGGAAGACAAGAATTGCTGACAGCCATCAGAAGGTGGAAGAGGCATGGAGGGATTCTTCCCTAGAGGCTGTACAGGGAGTATAGTCTTGCTGACACCTTGATTTCAGATCTCTAGCCTCCAGAGCTAGACAGAGTAAATATCTGTTGTTGTAGGCAACCCAGTCTGTGGCAATTTGTTACAGCAACCCTAGGAAACTAATATAGACTACAAGGACCCACCCTTTCAAATACTTTTTGAAGACCAAGCTCCCTCAATAAGTCCAGGCCAAATAAGATAAAGTCTAGTGATTAATGATGTGATATGGAACATGCTTTCAATACAGAAGAATCATGTCTGATTAATTCATTCAACAAATATTTAGCCATTCAACAAATATTTATTGAAGTGTGCTCTGTGCCAGGCTGTGTCATAAGTCCTGGAGATGAATCCCTTCCCTTGGGGATCCTATGTTCTAATCTTACTAGAGCTCTTTGATGAGGGCAGGAGGTGTTTATAAATAAGCAAATAAACAAGAGACAGCTGGTGGTCCTAATGCAGTGAGATTTAAAAAGGTCCTGCAAAATTTCTGTGCAAGACAAAAATTCAAAACAGAGGTACTTTAGTGTCATAGTAATGCTTGGTTGTGGATAAGTAACCAACTCAGAAAAAAAGGAATCAAAGAACAGAAGTGATGTTTAACATTTTTTAAAGACAGACAGAAATGAATTGGTTCTTCCTACATTGAGAAATTAAAAAACAGTAATTCTCAAAAGATAAGTTCTCTAACCGAAATTCTTTTGTTGAAACTATTTGGAATGATAAGTATATAGTGACATATCCAAGTTGATATTGCTGATAAGCTGCTCCAGGTGGTGAAATGCTAAACTGATAACAGTGAAAACCCAGGAATGCGTAGAAAACTGACTGATGAACTTTAGTTTAAGCAAAGAAAAGGGACAGCCTCCGAGAGTGGCAGGGAATCAGCCAAACTCAGCTTCCAGTCATTTGCTCAGTTTTCTTTTCACTCTGATTTTCAAGAAGGGATCCTAGTCTATTATTTGAAGCCCATCCTATCTGGCCCACCCTCCATCTCTCAAAAATAATTGGATAGGAAAAATAGGAAAACATAACTAAACCATGAAACAACTCTTATACTTGTTTNAAGGGCACAGTCTGGAGTGTCTCCCAACCCTGCTTATGAAATGCAGTTCAGCCCCCTCAGGATGTGTGATTTCGAATAGGTTACTTCTGAGCCTCAGTACCTGTATGTACTACATTGTGTAGACTTCAGATAATTACCCATTTCCTCGAGTCTGAGAAAAACTTTATTTCCTTGCATTTATAGTGACTTAAAATCTTGTTGCTTCTTGCCATTGAGGTTTTTATTTAAATTAATAATAATGTTTCTTTTGTCCTTGGGGGGGGGACAGTTGTCTGTTTCAATTCATAGCATCTTAGAATTAAAGAAATATAGTATTTATAAAGTGAAAAGCACAAAGCTAGATATAAACTTTACCCTGAAAAATGTTATCTATTATTATGTGGTCTTCTTTCTGTGAAAATCCTACCCCATTGCTCCTCCAGAGTTGAGATGGACATTATAAAATCTGCATTTGAAAGTTACAGATTGTCTCTTATCTTCATACAGAAATGTCTTTTTCAAGTAATTGATGTATATTATGTAAAATGCTTTCTTTCAAAACCAGACTACCTGAAGTACTGGGTTATTATAGTAATTTAAATCAATGAAAATCATAACAAAATTTTATGGACAGTTATAAGAGGAATAAAAGTTATTTTTCTTGACTGCAGGATCCATAGTTTATAATTTGACCTAAGAAAATATGTGCTCATTACTTTGCGATTCTATTTGAGACTTAATAGTTTTTATTGGGTAGTGGGGGTGGGAGAAGCCATACACATTTTGAAACTCAACATAGTCATAGTAAACCAATTCTCAATGCTCATATTATAGAAGACCTTGAATGCCATTCCAAAAGGTATAGACCTCAGTCTGGACAAT
>NW_017733311.1:37617-42000 GCF_001890085.2 Hipposideros armiger | reverse complement strand
TTAAAGTAGTAACTGCACAGTTGACTCAGCTTTCTCCCAGAGCAAAAGGGAAGAGCTTTGTGAGGGATTTCAGAAGCATGGGTTTGGGGTCATAGTGGATGCAGCAAGTCTGTGAGGTTGAGGCATGGAAAATAAGACATGTAAAAACAATATAACTTACGGGGCCACACCTCAGGAAAACAGGGCAGACTGTCAAAGCTAGGTCCAGAGAAAGGAAATCAAAATCCAAGTGAGGCAAGGAAGCATAAGAGAGGATCAGTGGAGAGAACAAAATGTGAATTCAAAAGCGATCCCTTGAAGCAACAATTATAGCAAATTAATGGAGCGATCTATAGAGCATGTGTGGCCTCACCTATGAGTGCATAGAAGATTTTAGGTTGCTGATTTGTATAGATAGTAATGATATTCATGTGAAAATTAGAGCAAAAATCAATGTGCATTGTTGGGGAAGTAGCATTGCTAAGATTCACACATCTATATGCTGCTAGTGGGTACATTAGGGATAATACTTTTAAAAAGAAAAATGGTAATATAGATAGTAATAAGAGAACTCATACCTTTTGGGCATATCATACCATGACTTGGAATTTATTCTAAGGAAAAAATAGAATTAAGCAAGAGAAAATAATGACATGATCTAAAACATGTTATTGTGGTGTCTGTCAAAACCACAAATTTGACACATCTAGAAGTTCATCAACAGAGACTATGCTGTCATTAAAATGATAAATTGCAAAGACTATATAGAACAGTGGTTGGTAATCTTTTTGTATGAAGGGCCAGATAATAAATATTTTAGGCTTTGAGGACCATAAGTTCTCAAAAAAGGAGCCATAAACAACACATAAATGAATGGGCATAGCTGTTGTATTAATCTTCTAGGACTGCCAAACAAAATACCACAAACTGGGGGGCTTAGACAACAGAATTTTATTTCTCATAGTTCTGTAATCGGTACATCCAAGATTAAGGTATCAGCAGGGATGGCTCCTTCTGGAGCCTTTCACTTTGGCTTGAATATGGCCACCTCCTGGCTGTATCCTAACACAGTATTTCCTCTGTGTATGGATGTGTGGAGAGAGAGGTCTGTGCTGTCTCTTCCTTTTCCTATAAGGATACCAGGCTGATTGGATTAATGGCCCCACCTTTATGACCTCATTTAACCTTAAATTTCTCTGTAAATGCCCTGTCTCCAAATGCAGTCATGTCGGGGGTTAAAGTTTCAACATATGAATTTGGGGGGACACAATTCAGTCCATAAGAGTTTGTGTTCCAAAAACTGGCAGAGGGCTGGATTTGGTCCATAGGCTATAGTTTTCTGACCTCTGATCTAGAAGTGTGTTGTATATACCTTATATATGAATTGCAATATTAAATTATTTACAGAGCACAACATGGAATGCTGTGCGCCATGATGGCAGCTATACAAATGCATATATGTGTATAGGCATCTGGTCTGTCAATGTTTCCTTCTGTTCACTGCGTTTATTCTTAATGCAGCTCCACTGGTAATAAGAAAAAGATGGAGAGGACAGGAAAAGAGGAGGGGGAATGAGAAGGAAACACTGAGAGTAAAAGGAAACATTTATTGTGTGCTTCCTGAAAGCCAGGCAGTCTGTTAAAAGCTTTCTAGTCACTCTCTCATTAACGCCTCACAGGAGAATTAGGTATTGTTTCCCACCATTTTACAGATGTGAATACTGAGGCTGAAGAAGTTAAATAAATTACTCAGAGTCTAACAGCTCATCTGAGACCTTCCCATCCAGAACTGTCACTCTCTAGGGTCTCAAGTTTTAACCACTTCTGGTCTCAGCTTCCTTGATTATGTACAATTTTTGCAGTAAGAAAATATGTTCTTGGAATGATATTTATTTGCAATTATACACATTGGATGCAAATTAGACAAGCACCTTATGTAACTATAAACACAGTATGAAAGCCTTGTTTTGAAAAGTAGTCGTTTGAACCCTAAAAAACTAACTTTATAATAAGTCAAAAATGATCAAATATGGATAACGTCATATGGATAAACCTACGTTTCACCTCTTATAAGGACGCCAGTCTTATTGGATTAATAGCCCCACCTCTATGACCTCATTTCACCTTAAATTTCTCTATAAATGCCCTGTCTCCAAATACAGTCACACCAGGGGTTGAGGCTTCATTCAGCATATGAATCAGGATTAAGGTAGAGCTTGGCTCTGGCCTTGGATGCCACTCAGGTGGGCGCACCTCATGGAAGCTTTTCCAAGTGTACCCCGAGGCCTGCCATGGCCAGGAGAGCCTGAACAAGCTGAACAAGCTACAAAGATTTCCATTGATGGGGTTGCAGGACGGGAAGGTCTTCAAAAGTATTTAGGTATTCTTTGCCAGTGATGTGCTTCAAGTTTGGGTGCAAAATATAAATAGGCTAAAAAATATTTGTTTATTAGTGTAGGAAATTTAGGACTTGTGTAAAATGCCAAATTTAACAGCCCAGAGACTGAAACCCTTTATGCATTCACCCGCCTGCATGTGGAATTTGGAGATTAGGCTGCCAGCTTCCTCCACGGTGCTGCCTCTTCAGTGGATTCGAACGCTGAGAGGAAAGGACCACTTCTCACTGGAAAGAAACCCAGTGGCCTCAGATGGTTTTGGTTCTTGGTCTCTGGGCTAAGAGGTAAGGATTAGTGTCAAGTCTAATGGTCACCTGGTATTACCACATGTCAATCATTGGGGCATCCATTGATAGTTATCTCCAAGTGCTAAATGGTCCAGAAACTACTAACCAGCAGAAAGTACTAACCAGAGACACTATTAGTTAAGACTCAGTGGGAAATCACAGAGCAAAGGTCTGTATGGAAGATAAGGTCCCAGGACTAACTAGGGAGGGTGGTCACACCGGTGAGTTAGAGCCTCTTATCCCTACATGTACCCTGTCACACACGTGCTTCCTGGTGCCAGGATGGATGTCTCATGCTGACTGTGGGGAGCTGGAAATAAGCAAAGATCACTGCATTGTCTTAGCATATAAAACCTCAGGGAAGACTGGGAGGCACCTGCTAAGTGAACTGGAGCATGTGCGAGNATTAGGAAATATCAATCTTAAGTGGAGGCTTGTATAGTCTTTTCATTGAGATGGTTGGATTTAAGGTTAGTTAGTCACAATAAACTAATAGCTATGAAAGATAGCCCTATGTGCTAATGACATATGTTTAATATTACATAATCCAAAATGGGTTGGAAACAGGGCTCTGCTCCATGCAGACACTCATGACTGCACCATCTCTAGTGTTTCTGAGTCCTCCCCAGGTCCAATGCAGCCAGCCATAAGTGAAGGAAAATGAACTGGAGGGTGGGGTAAAGATATTTTTAAAGTTGAGGCTCAGCAATGGAATATAGCATTTCCATCCACATTCCATGGACTGGAATCCAGTCATTGCTAATGAGCCTGAGAGGGTAATCTCTAGGTATGTGCCTAGTAGTGAAAAGACATAGAGTTTGGTGAACACAAAGCTTTGTGTCTGCCACAATAACGTCTGAATATTGCCAACAACTGACCATGATTTGATCATTCTGTCAAGTGACTATTATGATTTTGAAGCAAAGTTCCTGAAAATACTTGTTTATATTGATGTCTGTAACTTCTCCATATCTATTTTTCTTGAATTTGCTCCATTTGGGTGTTTGCCCCAGTACCAACAAAACTGTTTTTATCAAGGTCACTGTTGACCTCTACATTCAAAAATTCAACTGTTATTCCTGAGTTCTCAATGAACTTGACTTACTGGCAGAAACTAATGCTGATAATCACCCCATCTTAAAATATTATCTTGACTTGTGTTCCAGAACATGGCTTTCTCCTTCTTTATCTCTCATCTCACTGACTGCTTCTTCTGAATTTTCTTTCCTGGTTCCTCATCATTTCTCTAACATTTACAGTTGGAGTATTTTCTATTTTCTCTCTGCATTTACTCTTTTATTACATATCTAGCTCAGACCTCTCCTCCAAACTCTAGATACATATACCCAATTACTTACCAGGCTTTCCCACTGCATTTCTAATAGACCTATTAAACTTAACATGCTTCAAACTGAACCCCCATTTTACTTTTATCAACTTCCTTGTACTCCATCCAAGACAATCTTTCTATTTGTACATTCCTAAAAACTTGACTCCACTTTCTTTTAACCCCACAACTCAACTGGGTTGTCAGTGAATCTGGTAAGCTCTGCTTTTAGATTTTACCCCAAATCTGACCAATTCTTCCCACTCATCTAGGTGGCTGCAGTAGCCCAAGTGATTCTGTAAAACGTTGTCAGAAAATTCACTTATTTATTTACCACCTCTCGTTACATTTAATCTTCCTCCATTCAAAGTCAAAATCCTCACCATGACCTAAG
>NW_017733311.1:0-31117 GCF_001890085.2 Hipposideros armiger | reverse complement strand
TCCCTTCTCCCTCATCCACACTCCCTCCCATCTAGCAAGCATCAGTTTTTCCTCTGTGTCTCTGAGACTATTTCTGTTTACATTACTCGTTTATTCAGTTCTTTAGATTTCACATATAAGTGAGATCATATGATATTTGTCTTTCTCTGACTGACTTATTTCACTTAGCATAATGTTCTCTAGCTCCATCCATATTGTTGCAAATGGTATGATTTCCTTCTTCTTTATAGCTGAGTAATACTCCATTGTGTAAATGAACTACAGTTTCTTAATCCAGTCATCTACCGATGGACATTTAGACTGTTTCCAAGTTGTGGCTATTGTGAATAGTGCCGCAATGAACATAGGGGTGCATATATTTTTTCAAATTAGTGTCTTGGGTTTTTCTGGATAAATGCCTAAGACAACTGTTGTACTTGTGTTGGCACAACTGGGTCACAACAGCCTCTTCAAGGCTAGAAAGGCTCGCTGAGTAGAGAATGCAAAGGCTTGGAGGTCTGCCATATACAGAGTAAATAAACAGGTTATGTGCCAAAGTATAAAACACATTACCTGCATCAGTGAGGTTTATACACACTAAATGGGTGTGATGATCATCACTGATTATTCTACGAAATCTTAGAAATGAAGAGGTCCCCTTTGAAGTTTTTAAATGTGTGTGCCGCATATACATACATAGATATAGATATAGATATAGATGTAGATGTAGATATATATACATATATATATGACAGATATTTGCTATATATTTATTAGTGGATTATTAATTGAGAAAACACCACAGAGCAAATAAAAGATGAGCTGCTTCATCACGCTGGTAGTAAATTTAAGGAACTTGTTAATCAGAGAGGTGTTATATAGACTGAGCACAGAAATAGACTCAAAAGGGGGTCTCATTGAAGCAACCTGTATATATTTTTGTAGGAAGAAGTTTGCTGGTAAAAGAGAAGTAAACAGTTTGCAGGGGAGTGTCAGGAAAAAGATGTTGTAAGCCTAACAAGATTTAGTGGCTGACATTGTGAACATTTCACTCTAAAAGAAAACAATAACATCACCACCACCACCACCAACACCACCACCACCACCACCAACAACAACAACAAAACATCAAGTTAAAGAGATGCATATTCGGACCTATATAATCCCTTTTTTCCCTAATAGTACTCTTTTAAACTTTAAAATTTGTCTTAATATACAATGTTTTCACAAGAGTTAGAAAATATTTAAAAGTATAAATGATATTTGGTGTATACCATCTCTACCCCGCAGCTACAACGTAAGTACATAAATATATAACAATCATGTTTATCTTTCCCACAAAAAAGCAGCATATTGTGTATAACATGTATTTTGTTTATTTTCCCTTGAAATTTTTTGTATGTGTGCATAAAGGATTTCCTTATTTTTTAAAGCTGTGTGGTATTCCACTGTATAGACACAGCATAATATATTCAAGATGCTAGTCATGGATATTAGGTTATGCTTAACTTTTCATTTTTACAAAAAAGTTGCAGTGAATAGATGCTTCTTTGTGAGTATATCTGTAGGATAAACATTAAATTAAATTAAAATTGGGACTACTGAGTTAAAACACATAAATTTTTCATTGTAATAAGTGGCTCCAAATTGCCTTCCATAATGGTATAACAATCAATACCAGTATAATGTCGTATGAAATTTCTTATGTTTCTAAACAAATATTTTACCACCCAGTCTAGCACTAACTCCTGATGTATTCCTGTGAGGATGCAAATCTCCAAAAGTGCAGGCTCACTTCAATATCTTTAGGCAAAATGACTAGGCTCCAGTAGATGCTCCCCAGTGCATTGTGGATATTTGTCCACATCATTAGCATCTACTCTGAGCTCCTGAATGGAGGTGTCATTTCCCTTGACCTTGCTTTAGAAGACTCCCAGCAGAGAGCCGGCATGTGTGGCACTTGAGAAAAGTTATTTGATGTTGATGATAATGATAAATGGCATTTTAATTTACTGAAAGAGCAAATCAAGTTTCTGAAATCTTAGAGTCTTACTTAAAATAATACTCAACTACAACAGCCTATCCTTGCTCCCTTTTCATGGGCAGATAATATAAATACTTTTACTGTAACAGTTGTATTTAAATAGTATGAACTTTTTATTAGTTATGTATTTTTATAACTCAATTTACACTGGTTCTTTAGGAAAAAAACAAATTTGCATTTGATCAAATATTCCATCCTCTATTTCCTTTATGCTTTCTGAAACACAGTGTATTAATAAAACCCACACTGCCTGTTAAAAATAAGAATGAATTGGATTCCCACAAAATGACTTATCTCTGTCATATGAGGAACTATTACCTCATGTGCAGTTATTATGGCAGCCACAGATATCAAGATAATATTGTGTGAGATGGGTTTTGACATATAGAGCAATTCATGGGAGCCTGTAAGTGAAAATATATATATCAGATCCTAATAACTCATATAATCATGAAAACATTTTCTCTAAGATCTCATGGCTTAAGTCCAGGCTGCAGAGAAGGCTGGTTATGCCTTTAGAGCTCTCCTCTCTAGAAGCTTGCCTTGTCAAAGGCAATCAAGGTCATATAATGAACTCATCCTAAATACATATAATTGTCTGTAGAACAAACAACTGGTCAAAATTGAAATAAGCCTAAAATTATAGTACTTACATGTGTGGAAATAGAAAAGGTAGATATATAACTTAAGCCACCATGGAAAAAAAACAAAATCAAAATAAATGAATTTAGTTTCAAAGGATGTGTGACTTAACTGTCCCTCAGCACAGGACCCTTGTGAAAGTACATTGTTCAGTAGAGATTTCTTTCTGTGCTTCTTCAAAGAGCCTGAACCGAACCAAAGAGATAAGCTAAATATGACTTGGCATATCTCTGACAGAAGCAGGGAAGAAGAGACAGATTGCAAAAGGTATACATATGAGAGACATCACGATGGGAAAAAAGCAAAGACGGAGATAGGAACTGCTACACTCAGGGGAAAGGAAAAGAGAAAAGATGTTAAGACAATACCATAGGCTGTAGGGTGGGAAGTATTTATATATAACATATAAATTTAAGATTTCAAATTTTTAAGTATATTTTTAAAGTGAGGCAGCCTAAACACAGGTGCACACTAATGAAATCCTACATTCCATGGAATTAAATAATGGTTAAGTCAACATTCAATTGGGAAGATACAAGAGATTGAAAGAAGGGAATCAAAGCTTTGTAGACCATCAGTTCTTTTTTGGTTTTTTTTTAATAACACTCATACCTGTTCTTTTTTCTTAGTTAAATGAAATTGAGGGAGTGCCTTGTAAAATATACATTATTTTATTTAACTCTTCTAATAATGAATCTCATGTGACTTAGAATGATTAATCATAAAGAACATAAAGTGGATGGTTGATAGTTCCAATTATCTTACCATGAGCCAGAGGGTGTGATCCGTCCGGCAACACCAGTGGGTGTGATCTGTCCGGCAACACCAGCTGTCATTCAGGGCTTCGGCAGGAAGGAGATAGAGCACACAAACAGGGCAAGCTGGAAAAGGTTGAAGGGAGAACTAATATTAAAGGTGTGGGAGGGGCCGGCCGAGTGGCCCAGTTGGTTAAGGGCTCGCTCAAGAGTTTGAGCTCTGAGCAACAGCGGTTCGATGCCCAGCACGAGCTGAGCTGCCGCTGAGCTGTCAACAGGTGGCAGGATGGCTCAGCTAAAAAAAAAAAAAGGTGTGGGAGGACCAAGGTAAGGCTACTAGGGAGACTGAAGCACTCTGGGGCTGGCTGTAGCAAGAAGCCAATACCACAGCTGAGCTCTAGGGGCAAGGGAAGTGCAGAGTCACCTGAATTTGACAAGGGGAGCCATGACCTCCACTGGAGGATAACAGCAACTGTTAAATCCAGCTCAGTGGGAGGTGAAGAGAACTGATGACCTGAAATCACTGTCTTCCTTCTCTCTGATCTCCTGCTAGTCTTTCCCAGTTGAAAAAGCAAGCAGAGCCCTAGAGCAAGGGAGCCATGATGACAAGTCCAGAAATGCTACTTTCCCAGGATGGAGAGTGGGGTAAGCAGGGTGGAGGAACTGGACAGGCACATGGAAAACTCCTAGGACAATGGACCAACTTCTACAGATGACGGTCAAAGTTATTTGTCCTGCAATTGGTTATGCCCTTTATAGAATAAGTCAAACTCTCTAAGAGCAGATTAGACGTTGGAGGACTTTGTAATGAAGTCTTGTCCTCTGAGACTCCTTACCCCAGCTTCCTTGATCCCAATGGTCACAGTTAGCCAGTAAGGAACACTTAGCTCTATTCTGCCTCATGATTCCACATTAAAGCTTAAGCAGTTATGGACATTTGGTCAATATTTTCCCACAGGAAGATGGAGAAAGAGAATATGGGTGAATAGATACAAATCTATTGCTATTGTACTTTGGGTTAAAAAGTCAATTTCAAGTTAAAGTCTTAATCATAGTGACTTGGGAAAATCATCTCTCTGAGAATAATTTCAAACTTGCAACACACAGGACTGAAAAATGGTGATAATTTCAAACTGCATAATTAATTATCAAGATTGGCATGTGGATTTATGAACTGTGATTAAAAATTTAGCAGGTAAAACTTACAGATCTGTGTCTACCTTATAATGCATACTGGACTTCTCTTCCTCATTACACTCTCTGCTTTTTCTCCTGTCTCACCAGAACTGCCCTCAGAGTCTCTTTTGCCAAGTCCTCCTCTGTCTCTTTTCTCTCCAAATCATCTAAATGTTGGCTCCTCTTTTGTCACCACAGCCCACACATAGGACCCATCATCATCACCAAGTCTTCCTGATGAAAACTTTTCCCATCACAAACCCCACCATCAGGGTCCCTAGGTATGTGCAGGTTTCACACTGCCCAATGTACCTGGTAGGCCTGCCACTTTTCCACACTCTATGAGGGGTGGGTCAAAGCCCTCATATTTCTGTGTTTACAGTAAGAATTCTCACTCTTCTTAAGGCTGCCAAATTTAGAGATTGCTGCAAGAGAAAGCAGCAGCTAAAGCCACAATGCAATATGACCAAAATTCCTATCTGACTATTTTTCTTGAACTTTTCCATGTATGCATTCAGTGGCAAAAATAACTGATCCCTTCAAAACTTGTTCATTTAGGAAGGCCATGTAAGAATTGCAGCTAATCCTTTGCAATGCTGCAGTTGCAAGCTCAAACTTAACAGAACAGCCAACAAGGGCTGATTTTCAAGAAGGAAGGGACAAGGGGAGGTATAGACTGTAAGTTAAAAAGGAGGTCAGAGAAAGGAGCAGCTCACTGGGATTTGTGGTGCTAGATCAGGCTCCACAGAGACTTGGTTTGAAAAAGAGAGTTAAAGCATATTGATTCTGGATATCACCACAGCCTTATGTCTAGTAAATGAGTTAAAAAAAATAATTCTTCAAGTCCCTAACCTTCATTTTTCTATGAGTATTATCTTATCATCTCTCCATTTTATCCTAGCATAATGCTTAATGTATAATATTTTTAATAAGAATCTTCTCAATTAATTCTTCTCTGCTTCTTCACCGTGATACTAGTGAAAGTTGTATATTGTTTCATCACCAAATTATTTACTTGCATTAATTAATGCATTAATAGTGTAAGAACTGAGAATATAAACAATATTTTTTAAAAAAACAAGAATGATTTGATTAGGTTGGGATTTATTTAAATAAAAGTTTATGTTGAATTTTAAGTGCTGAGTGATTAAACAGTTTTGTTTTGGTGGCTTTTTGTTTTGTTTTGTTAGTTGTTGCAAACTCTATCCAGAACTCCAGTCTCATGAATTTTCCTTTTTTTATTAAAAATTACATTTATTGGGTTAACACTGGTTAATAACATTATATAAGTTTCAGGTGTATAACTTTATAATGTATCATCTGGATATTCTATCTTCCTTTTTTCTAGCTCACAGATTTTTCTAACTCACCATTCTGGGGTCCACACTACGGCGAAAGGGAAAGAAAGGCCGGGGGAGGTGATGCCAAGCTGAGCACACAAATTGGTGGGAAGAGTCTCTGTCTCATCACCTCTTTAGTGGAGAAGGCTAAGTCACACCCTACAGAGAGAGGATTCCAGACCCTGTATCCACCAGTGCTAAGCAGAATGAGGCTAACTACCTGTCATAAAGGAATTTAGATAACAAAGAAGTAAACAGATGGCAGAGAAGCTGGGGAAGGTTTTGTGGAGCAAGTGTGACCTAATTTTGGTAGGGGCATTATGAAGCTTTGGATAATTAGAGAGCATGTTGGAAAGACTTTTCAGAAGACTGAGCACACTCAAAGGCAGAGGAGCTGGAACAAGAACAGCATGTGAAGGACAGTGAGGAAAACTGAGGAGGAGCAGGCTGGGATGGAGCAGAGAAACATTTAAGTGACTAGAGAGTTAATACTTTTCATAATAAACTCATGTCACTTAATTCATCCAGCCAAATGATTGTGGAGTTCAGCTGGGAAATGCATCTTGGTCTTCATTTCCCTGTATGTCCATTGAATATATGAGAGAATAAATAAATGATTGTCGATTGGGGTCCTCTTCAAATTAGTCATTGTAAGGGAATGTATATGAGGTCAGACAATTAAGTTCGTGAACTCATCCTAGAAAAAGTGCTTCATACCTCCTTGCTGAATATCACGACAGTCACCTTGAAGTACTCCCCTTGGGAAGCTATGCGCCCATGCCAGCACCTAGTCCACTACTCAAAGCAAGTTTGGAACTCGTTTTTTGGAATGGCCATCAGAGCTGTTGTTGTGTTACCCTTGATGTCCTGACTGTCATCAAAATGTCTTCCTTTCTATATTACCTTTATCTTTGTGTAAAGAAAGAAGTCACTGGAGGCCAGATCAGGTGAGTAGGTAGGGTGTTTCAATGCATTTATTTGTTTACTTGCTAAATAATCCCTCACTGACAGTGCTGTGTGAGCTGGTGATGCAAGAGCCATGAATTGTTGGTGAAAAGTTCAGGTCATCTAACTTTTTCACGCAGCTTTTTCTGCACTTCCAAATATTGGATTGTTGGAAAAGTCATGACGTATTTTGTCTATGTTTTTCAAAGTTCATTTATTTATGTAAAGAACAAAGATTAATCAATGATATATTGCCCATTTTGTTCAATAACCTCTTGCCATCCTTCAGTGAGCTTCATAATTCCTCATTCATAAAAGAACCTGTCTTTATTTGCGAAAAACTGAACAAGGTGCTGATTTACAGCCTCATCTGAATTGAATGTTATACCACACAAGGAGTTTTGAAGAGAGTGAAACAAATGGAAGTCTGACGGTGCAAGGTCAGGTGAGTATGGTGGGTGTAGAACACAACTCCTTTACAATTAACAAGCTCTGGACATTTCTGGGTGATGGATTCATTCAAACTGTCCAATTCCTGACAGTACACATTTGAATTGATTGTTTGGTTCCTTGGTAGGAGCTCCAAAAATATGACACGTTTAAAATCCCACCACACTGAGAGCATAGCCTTCCTCTGATGAACATCTGCTTTCGATGTCGTTTGAGGCGAATCATCACGTCAGGACCAAGACCGTTTGCAGACCACATTGTTGTAAACAATCCACTTCTCATCACCAGTTATCAGTCGCTTCAAAAAAGAATCATTTTCCTCACATTTAATGAGCATATTAAAGATGTTTATACACACCGTCAAATGAACTTCTTTGAGTTCATGCGGAACCCAAATATCAAGCTTGCTCATGTATCCCAGCTTCTTCAGATGATTGTGAGTGCTCGAATGATGGATGGTCAATGTTTCTGCAATCTCTCATGTTGTGTAACGTGGGTTTGACTCAATCAATGCCTTTATTTTGTCGTCATAAACCTCGGTGGGCCTCCCTGATCGAGGAGCATTGTTGAGATCAAAATCACCAGCACGGAATTTCGTGAACCACTGTTGGCACTGACGTTGTTGTAGAGCATTGTCACTATAAACTTTATGCAAATTTTCACAAGCTTGATTCGCGTTCTTCCCTTTATGGAAGTAAAATAGTGAAATATGACAAAAATGCACAGTTTGGTCTTCCATCTTCAACTGTTGTAAAATCTCCAAAACTCAACCAAATGTCTCAATTTTTTTGAATGAAGCCAGAACTTGTCAGCTGTCAAATGACATAGCAATAACATAGATGCGAATGACTCTAGTACTTCCAAAAACGTATTAGTGTCATCTGTTGCAAACATACATCATGACTTTTCCGACAACACAATAGTAAACTTGGTTAACTGTCCAATTGGTACAAATTAATAATGAATAATCCTTCTGATATCAAAAAAGCTTAGCAACATCGTTGGAACACATTCACAAACTTAATTGTCCGGCCTCGTTTGTGCATGTGTGTGTGTGTGTGTGTGTTTGTGTGTGTGTGTGTGGTGTGTGTGTGTGTGTGTGTGTGTGTATGTTACTATTGCTACTATTGCTCAAAGCAATAGTTCAAAACATTTTTTCTGTGACCATAGTTTTAAAAAATATTCTCAACCATGTGTCATGGCTTTTATGACTTTTGAGGGTGAACTGGATATTGGTAAAAAATTCAGGTCAATCAGAGTCAAATATAATAAAGAACAAAAATGCTGAATTATGTATATTTGAATCATCCAAAGCAACACCAACAAAATTAGGTGAATGTCCTTGTGTGGTTTGGAATCGGCTTAGAAATGTGTGACATTAAAAATACTCCTCAGAAGCAGACCAAGAAAACGGGAAATGCTCCACCTCTGTTGCCGGATCTGTACCCCGCTGGTGACCTCTCCCACTGGCAAACTCTTAAAGATAGACGCTGTCCTGATTTTGACAGTGTTCCATTTAAATTCACTTAATCAGAACCACAGATACAAAATCTGGACCACAAAAAAATGTGTTCCTGAGTTCTAAATAGAAGATACGATGTGGGGAAACTTATTTAAATGCTTTCTTTTAGATTTGCAAACTAAAACTGCAAGTTAAATAGTTGTGTCACTCACCTACATATTAGATATTGTCAGCAGAAGAAATTCCTAATATGAAATTTTCCACCCTCCATTGCAGTTCATTCTATTTTAAGGTTTGTGGTAATTCATTCTTATGTGGTTAAACGTCATTATCATTGCAAAGGTGTCTATGTTTTTAATTTCACCTTCTTTCCTGGACTGAGGACTAAGGTATAAAAAACAATGACAACTTTGTTGAAGTTCTTGTTTAAATTCATTTTCAACCATTAAAAAATATAATAGCATTTGTATTAACATTTGTTTGATACAGGTGGTGGCTAAAAGTGTCTGTTATTTTCAATATTTTGTGTTGATTTGGAATATTTGACAATTATAAATAAAATTACTAGATATACTGCTTTAAAAATACATTTAAAATCCTTAACGAAAGGAGCATGGGCGGGCAAGTTTTGCAAAAAGAGAAAAACGTACTAATAAATATTTTCACCATGACTAATACTTTACTGAATCAATTATAAGAAGACCTATCAACATAAAAAGATAGATACATAAACTATCTGTTATGTTGATTCACCTGGTCACAAAATTCTCAACCATTTCTTTGCAGGCACAAATCAAACTCAATCTGTTCCATTTTAAGAATAAACAAAAGTGTCCTAACCCAACTTTCTGGATTTTTCTTTCCTTTAAGATCCATCGATGTAAACTCATGCTGCTTAATAAAATAATATCCAAATTCACTAATGAACACAGGCATGTTCTCTAGGATATTAAGACATGGCATTCAGATGGCAGTTGAACCCATTTGGATCCTTTCACTAGGAAACTGATTTCCTTATTTACCCACACCAATGCTTTTTCTAGTCATTTGTCATTTACATAACACTGAGCAACCAGTGCTGGGAATGTCCTAAACAACAAAAAGCCTCTATAACAATTTTTGACACAGGGGACTTCATGGAGAAGTCCGTATATTCATCAGTGGCAGATTCATTGCACTTTCTGTTTAGCTAGCCATTTCCTAGTGGAACGGTGATGTTTTATTTGGCCGGTAATAGCTACTGGAACAGGAGACCAGTTGTATTCATGAAGCCAACAAGTGGGAAAACATCCCTTACTTATTTTTTCCTTCTGTGTGTGAGTGTTTGTGCTTGCACGTGTGTGTGTGTTTTCATTCAAGATCTTGGGTGCAAAGGGCACCTTATTTATTTGTGAGAAATTTGAAAACATGCCTGTACATAGTTGATATTTATGATTCTTCTGTAATCATTTTTCTTAAATTAAGTTTTTTTTTAAACTTACCAGATATAGTTTAAACTATTTGCTTAACTGTTCACACTGAATCAAATTTGTATGGCTATTGTTACTTTCAGCCAAAGCACATCCTCTATCATCACATCCTTTAAAAAAAAAAAGAACAAATAAAGCAGATGATCATTTTTTTCCAAAGACAAAAATGGAAGGTGGGGGAGAGGAAATCTAGGTCTAATTAACAACACCATTGCGCCAGTAAAATTTCATTTACTGAGACAGAATAGTCTGTTTTCACATTTAGTATTTTTTTTAGGTCATCTCATCAGTCACAATAATACAAAACACAAGTTCACAGTTTATTGACCGTGTGTCCTGAACAGGTCTATCTGGCAAAAAAGCATTAACTTTTGGCCTTTGAAATAACTTTCTCTATTTCTAACCTTGACATTCTTGTTTCTTAAGCTATGATTAGTTACCTCTATAGAAGATAAATTGATTGTAATAAAATAATAACTTTCTTTTTTAATATTTAATTCATTTTTCTTCTGTCATTCAAGAGAGATGCAGCATTGGAATAATCTTGTATATAAAACCATCTCTCACAACTTTGGTCCTTTTTTAAATGTATGTGGAGATTAGTATGGTTTAATTTATTTTTGACAAGAGAAGGTAAAGTTTATTTAAAAAAAACAAAAACAACAACAACAAAAAAAAACCCCAGTAGTCTGCCAGAAATATTTTAAGAGCTTTTAGTGATGCTAGAAGAATAAACAAAATCAGGTGTTCCATGGGACTGAAAGATGATCTCCAACCCCTTTTTACTCTTATTTGTCCTGATGTTTTTAAATAATCCTTAAGATAATCAAGAAGTTATTAACTCTACTATTTAAATACAGTGCACAGGAGTGACATTCAAATATAAAACCTACTTTAAAAGAATCACAAGGCAAAAAGTGACCTTGGTTTGTTTTTAATTCATGTCAGAGAGCATTTAAACTCTGCAAGAATAGTTTAGCCTCATTCTTAAGATCTCCAGCAAATAAAATTATTCAGTTTCCCAGAGAAATCTACTCAAATGTGTCACACCTTCCCTCAGGGAGGCAAGATGTCCAAATGAAACTTTAATACAACAATTGAATGTCTTTCTATGACAATCTCATTTATAATATTTTGAGATCAGTGTAGTTAGCTGGGACACCGAGGTTGTGGACCAGGCATGCTGGTGTTCAGCTCTGAGAGGGCCTCGTTCATCACTGAGGTAAAAGAAATGCAGCCTCTCTAGGCCTGACAGACCCAAATGAGCCGGACACTAATAGGCAAGTGGATGTCAAGGCCATTCACAAACTATCCACATAAATTACCAACCCATAAAGGGTGTCATTTATATTAAAATTTCTTTGCTACTTTGAGAGATAGTCATCATATTATCACAGGCAGCTATTTGCAGCTCTTGCATTTGTTATGTGAAAGCACAAACTGAAAGCTTAGTCTGGTTATATACCATTGAGTGTGGTGTTTTTAAAAACTGCCTTGTACCTCTTAGATTGCTTGACAGAGTTGCTAAATACAACAATTTTCTGTAGGAAGTCACTAAGGAGTTTTATTAGAAAATCAATACTGAGTCTTCAGAATCATTTGGTCTTGTAGTGTTCCTCTCAAAAAATATTGGAAGTGCTTTAGTAATAATTAAAACTGCTGTAAATAAGCATATGAAGTTACATAATATCATATGCCATTAAGAATTCCAAATAAAAATAATGAGATCCCATTATGTACCTGTTGGAATGGCTAAAATCGAAAACACTGACAACTCCAAAAGCTGACAAAATGTGAAGCAGCAGGAACTACCATTCACTGTGGGTGGAAATGCATAGTGATACAGGCACTTTGGAAGGTACTTTGGCTATTTCCTACAAAAGTAAACATACTCATAACATATGATCTAGTAATAGGGCTCCTTGGTGTTTACCTCAAGGAGATGAAAAAATAATGTCCACCCCAAAACCTGAAGACAGATATTTATAGCAGCTTTATTCATAACTGAAGAAAACAACATGTCCTTCAGTAAGTGTATGGATAACAAACCTGGCACATAGATACCATGGAAAGCTATTCAATGCTAAAAAGAAATAAGGTATTAAGCCATGAAGAGACATGGAGGAATCTTTAATGCATATTACTAAGTGAAAGAAGACAATCTAAAAAGGCTACATACTCTATGATCCCAGCTATATGACATTCTACAGAAGGTGAAACTATGGACACAGTAAAAAGATCAGTGGTTGCCAGGGGCAAGGGGAAGTAGGATTGAATAAACAGAACCCAGAGGGTTTTCAGGGCAGTGAAACTGTTTTTTGGATGATACTATAATGTTGGATACATATCATTATGTACATTTGTCAAAACACATAGAATTATATCACACACACACACACACACACACACACACACGTGCACGCGCCTCAATGTAATCTATGGATTTTAGTTAATGATAGTGTATCAATATTGGCTCATCAATTGTAACAAATGTTCCATATCAATGCAGAATGTTAATAAAGGAAACTAAAGGTGGGAAAATAACAGTAGTACATGGGAACTTTGTACTTTCTGCTCAATTTTTTCATAAATGTAGAACTGTTGTGACATAATAAAGTCTATTAATTTAAAAAAATAACTATTTCAGGAAAAGAAAAAAAAACAATGTTGCAAAAATCACACTTTTGAGCCAGTTATTTACAAGGCAAAGATTGCCTATTGCTTTGTAACAATGTGTCCACATTACATTTACCAGACTAAGGTACTTTATGGGTAGGAACCATATTCATGTCATTATCTCCTGCTACAACATCCTCAACAAATATGTCAACTGCAAAGAATGGCTTGGCATCTCTTTAAAGCAGATTTCTGGAAAGACTGGCCAACCCAACTTTTCAAGTGACTCAGTATTCACCAAGAAATGTGCACTACCCGGCCAAAATTAATTTTGCTACATTACTGAAGATTAACATTTCAATAGTTAGCATTCCAATCTGAGGTGGTGAAGAAATTACTAAATAAGTAATAGTGTTAGGGATGCATATGTTCATCACTTATTTTTAAAACATAAATCCCATCCTTTGAAAGAAGCTCCTTATGCAAATAAAGGAAGATGGAAAATTACATAAAACTAGAGAAATGTGTGTTCCTCCCACCCTGATAGCTGTATAGAACACAGTTATGAGAGATTACATTACACTGACACAGTGTGAGTCAGTAAGATGCCTCTCCTTTCAATATAATGTATTAATAAAAAGCAAACCGTTTAGAAACTTAGCTGTGTTAGAAACAGTGAGTATCAAATGTTTTCATTTTCCTATTGAAAACTTTCTAGAGCCACAACATAAAGGAAGCAGTAATTTTCTGGACATGGCAACTGCCAAAGTTTCATGAAGTCATCTGATTTTTCCACACCCACTAGCATAATTCAAAAACTTCTGACAAAATGTTACAAGTACTTCATATTAAAATAGTTAACTAAAAAGAATACATTTTATAAGCCAGTGAGGGCACGAGTGTTCAATGTTAGTATTCCTCTGCCTATTTAGTTAATTTGCTCATTAAACAAATACCTAGTGAAGCCCTCATATTATGTACCAGACACTGTTCTAGAAAATTGCAATACCTTTGTGAAGAAATATGAATGCAGTCTGCATTCTGGATCTTTGGTTCTCATTCTTGAGGTTTTCTGCTAGAGTAGTTTAGAATGGAATTAAACCCAACATATTTTTGTCTCCATAAACAAGACCTACTTTTTAAGATATCTCCATCTCCTACCTTTTGAGAAAGTTCACCTGAAATTCTAAGAATAGAAAAATGAAGGAGGAATGAAGGAAGGAAAAATAAGAAGAAATAAAGACCCAGTTAACTTAAGGAATGATGACTACATGAATAATGTTATTGTAATTTAATATCTGTAACATTAGAAACACATTCATCTATTGAGGACCTATTCTGCATTAGGCATTGCACTAAGTAAGCCCCAGGGATAAAATAGTGAGTGAAATATATAGTTTCAGTCCTCATGGAACTTGCAGTGTGGGGTGGGAAAGGAATTTATCACATAAAAACATGAATCTATAAATAGAAACAGCAAATCACACTATTAAAGATATAGACACAATGGAATAGTACTCTGCCATAGGAAAAGATGAAATAGTGCCATTTGCAACAACATAGATGAATCTTGAGATTATTATGCTAAGCGAAGTAAGTCAGCCAGAAAAAGTTGAAAACCATATGACTTCACTGATATGTGGGATATAAAACTAAAAGCAACGAAGGAACAAGACAAACCAATAAAGAAACAAAAACCCATAGACACAGACTATAGTTTAGTAGTTGCCAGAGGGTAAGAGGGCTGGAGGGATCATAGAAGAGGATAAACAGGTCAAATATATGGTGATGGAAGGAGAACTGACTCTGGGTGGTGAACACACAGTGTGATGTATAGATGATGTATTATGGAATTGTACACCTGAAACCTATGTAGTTTTACTAATCATTGTCACCCCAATAAACTTTAATTTAAAAAAAAGACATATACAGGGGGCTGGTCAGGAATAACATTTCGCAGAAATGACATTTGAACTAAGCTCTCAAAGATGAGAAAGTGGGAAAGTGACAAATTTTAAACAAAAGTAATAGCAGGTGCAAAGGCACTGACACAGAGTGTGACAAATTCTAGCAGTAGGAGAGTGCTAAAATAAAGGTGAGAAATGAACTCAATAAGTGGAGCTTGTGTTTATAATACATTCAGGAAATGAAAATATTCAGTGGTTGAATCATAGAAATCTTTGGGTAAGCTTTTTTTCTACATAAGAAAGGTTTTATTTTTTGTATTCTTACAACCTGGAAAGTAGAGAAAATTTGGGTGACAGTTCTCCCATTGATTTGTCATTTACCTTGGTGATGGCCAATCTCATCACAAGAGTCTCATAATTCTATATTGCAATGAAGGAAATGTCAGTTGTCAGAATAAGCCAACGTATAAAGGCATCTACTTGCTGATTGGATGGCAGTAGCTGTATTTTTGCTTTACTTATATTTACAAATTGATTTGAACTCAAAACAATTATAATGTGTGCATGACAATCATGTAAACACGTATACTTACATATAAAGAAAAATGGAGAGTTCCAGCTTGAGAAAGTGGTTGATGCTTCTGGGTAGTTTTTGCTAGCATAAGGAAACTGATTCCATTTCTATGGTGTGCTTCAAAGAGTTCGAGTCAGAGAGTAGAATAGGAAGTGAAGTTCAGTGACCCTTGCTGGCCTGAACCACAGGAGCCAGTAAACACAGGATTTCCACTTTATTCATAGCTTTCTTTGTGGTGGCCCTTGGCTATCATTTCACAGGCAAGCTTTTTCCCATGATAAAAAAAATTATAAATATATTGATAATATAAATATACAATGGCTTTCCTGTATATTACCATGTTATTTTGAATTATTGCCATAATGACTGGGGAGCAGTGTACAGGTTTAGAAATAAGTTTGAAATAAGAGTCCTAGCAGGTCATGCAATTTTCTTTGGGTTTTATCAGTGATGAAACCACAAGTTCTTCACCCAGGTCTCTTTGAAGATTGATATAAAATACAGCTTTCACCCTAGCCTATAATTTTCCATGTAATGGAGGTGCTTCTTTTGTCACATATCAAAAACAATACTCAAGGAAAGAGATTATGAGCACAGCCATATCATGATGTCATACAAGAGACACTCGACCTTATCACCTAGATCCATTTTCATACCATTCTGGAAACTTCTTTACTAACACAGATAAAAGGTTTAGCTGACATCTCATGTCTTTCCCTAAAATGCATATGCATATACATATGGACATATTGTAAAACTGGACCATAAACATATAAAAGCACTTCTAAGTAGCAAAATGCCGATGATCAAATATCATATCCTTGTAAAGGTTTTGTTTTGTTTCTCTATAACTAGAGATTTCTTCATATTTGAGAAGAACTCCCAGATTTTGTAAGTATTTCTTCTTAGGCAGAAATACATACAGAATCGCATCCAGTTTTACCAACTGGACATTAGCTTGGCTTTTTTTTTCCTTTGCAAAGACAAAACAGCTCAGATTAAAATAGCTAGTGCAGACTTGGAGAAAGGGAACGGCTGAAGAACCAGGTGTACAAAACATTTAAGTAAATGAACATGTAGTGCTCTCAGTTACATTTTTTTATGTTTAAATTTTTAATTTGGTCTTAGAAAATGTCATCCAAAGACTTAAGACTCAATGCCAAGAAAGGACTTAAAATAAAACTTAGAAATGCTGATTCTGGCCATTACAGAATAAGAAATATAGGACTAACTCTATGAACAATTCTACTGGACAACGTATATGCAACAACTGTCTTCAGACATTGGAAATAGACGGCAGAGTGAAGAGATACACACAATGTCATTGCTACAATAGCCCCAGAAAGAACCTGCTATAATAGATTGCAGTGCAACGAGGCAAAGCTCAAGCAGAGCATAATGGTCACTCTAAGAAGAGCCAGTGATCACAGTGTGAAACTAATGAGAGGGCTGGAAGATGAGGGGCATGGTACCAAGGAGAATGGAATCAGGCAGAAAAGGGGCTCCTGATAGCTGCTTAGAGGCCTCCTTAAGTGCATGCCAAAACACTAAGTTGTGTATGTGCAGGCTCTGTGAAGGGCACAGCAGCTGGAAATCTATGAGCTGAATGACAATAAATTGGGCCTTCAACTGAGATCCCAGGAAGGTCACTCCATGAAAATAGAGCTCCTCTAGGCCTAGTGTTAGGTCTACTTTAGATAAGTTCAAAAACAAAAAGGACCTCAAAAGTGTAAAAAAAAATAACCTGATATTTGATAAAATGGTTAGGATGATTTCACTCAAGATTATTCCAAAACAGGAGAAAGACTGGCCTCAACTCCAAATACAGTAAAGGCAGCTGGGGATTTATAACCAAAGACTAAAGTGAGAGGGTAATTACTAAGAGGAACGTGATTAGACATCAAGGCTGGGGATTCTTGCTCAGCTGGTGCAAGGATTGTTGCTAAAGGCAAACCAAAGATGTAGCTACACAGACTTTGATATAAAAGGTGGGGGAGGAGGAAATTGATCAGATCACAAATATGAGGGGATTCTCACTAAACTGACTTAGCCACATTCTTATTTAATTTTTTTTCAAATACAGTTAACATTCAATATTATTTTATATTAGTTTCAGGTGCACAGCATAGTGGTTAGATTTTATATAATTTACAAAGTGATCCCCAATAAATCTAGTACCCATCTGACACCATACATAGTACAATATTATTGACTATATTTCCTATACTATATTTCACATCCCCATGACTATTTTGTAACAATCAATCTGTACTTCTTAACCCCTTCACCTTTTTCATCCAGCCTCGCAAACCCCTTTCCACCTGCAAGTAACATTCCATTGTATATATGTACCACATCTTCTTTATCCAATCATCTATTGATGGACACTTGGGTTACTTTCATATCTTGGTTATTGTAAATAATGCTACAATGAATATAAGGGTGCATATATCTTTTTGAATTAGTGGTTTGGATTTCTTTGAATAAACACCCAGAAGTAGAATTGCTGGGTCATAAGGTAGTTCTATTTTTAATTTTTTGAGGAACCTCCATACTGTTTTCCATAGTGGCTGCCCCAACTTGCAATCCCACTAACAGTGCACGAGGGTTCCCTTTTGTCCACATCCTTGCCAACATTTGTTGTTTGTTGATTTATTAATGATGGCCATTCTGACAGGCGTGACGTGATACCTTGAGGTTTTAATTTACATTTACATTATAATTAGTGACATTGAGCATCTCTTTGTATGTCTATTGGCAAATTATATATGCTATTCAGAGAAATGTCTATTCAAATCCTCTGCCTATTTTTAAATCAGATTTTTTTGTAGTTAAATGGTGAATTTTTATAAATTTTGGATATTAACCCCTTACCAGATGTATCACTGGGTAATATTTTGTATAAAGAAGTTATACCTTTGTTATGTTCCACCAATTAAAGTTTTTATCTAAATAAATAAAAAAAATTGGTCCACAAAAAATCTGTATAAGAACATTCATAGTAGCTTTATTCACAATAGTCAAAAATTAGAAAAAAATGTCAATCAATAAGAGAACACATTAAAAATTGTAGTATATTTTACAATGAAAGACTACAACTATGTGCAATGATATAAATACCATGGACAAATATTATCAATGTAAAAGAAGTCTGTGGTAGGTCCTCAAGATAAGAATACCCCCACCTTGTGTCACCTTGTAAAATCCCGTCCCCTTGTGTGTGTTGGTGGGAACTGTTAATAGGAAGGATACCACTCTTATGATTAGGTTACAAAATATGACAACAGTTAAACTCCAAAATCAGTTGATTTTGAGTTACTTAAATGAGAGATTATACTGGGTAAGTTTTATACATCAAATGAAAGCTCTTGCTAAAGCGAGACATCACCCTGTTTGCCTTGAAGTAGCAAACAGCCATGTTGTAAATTGCCTATAAGGCAGACCTCAGTCTTACAACCACAAGGAATATTAATTCTGTCAACAACCTCAATGAGCTTAGAAGAAGACCCTGAGCTCCAGATGGGAAAGCAGCCCTGCAGACACTGATTTCAGCCCCATGAGCTACGACCAGAGGAACCTGGCTAAGCCACGCCTAGATTCCTGACACATGGGAATTGTGAGGTAATCAATGATTATTGTTTGAAGCCACAAAATGTGTGGTAACTTGTTATACAACAATCGAAACTGATACAAAGCTAGACATAAAAGACCACTACTAAGCAGTGCTATTTATATACAATTCTGGTTATAGGTAAAAAGAATATATGATGAAAGATTGAGAACAATGGTTGTTTCTGCTGGGAGAGGGGATTGAGTGGGAATTACTTTTAATCTAATAAAAGCAGGTAATGGACTATCTTTTGAGATATCTATATACATTTACTTTTTAAAGGCAATACAAAAGTTGTATTGTTGTGTGACTCTGAAACATATTATACATCTTTACACAAGGGTCAATTAACTATGGCCGTGAGGCCAAATGTGACTACCATCTGTTTTGTAAATAAAATTTTATTGGAGTACAGCCTTGTGTATTCATGTACATGTTGTCTATGGCTGCTTTAATGCTGCAGTTGCAAAAAGTGAGTAGTATGTGATAGAAACCTACCAACCATACAGCCCAGAAAGAATAACATATTTGCTATCTGGAACTTTATAGAAAAATTTTGCTGACCCTTACTTTACACCATTAACATTTTCTCAAAGCATGAACATTTGATTAAAAAAAAAGGAAAGAATTTAATTCCAAACTGTTGCTTATTATATTAGATCAGGCAAATTATGTAATTTCCCTGAGAATTTTCATTTGGATAGATGATAGAGAGATAGAGATAATAACCAGATGATAGATAGATGGATATATAGATAGATGAAATAACACAGTTTTCAAACCATTTTCCCTGTTGGATGGATTATTTGTTATGAAGGACATCAATACTATGTACACAAGATAAATAAGTATCATATGATAGTGTATCATAAAAACAAATTTTTATGCAAAGTGATTATTGAAAATAATTGTTTAAAATAAACATCTTAAACTGAAACTTATAGGATCCCTCTAAATTTTAATACTGTGAACTTCCATACAGGAATATGGCATGCAGGGCATGAAATCTTATCATGTAACCTCAATTATCATTGTAGTACTGACTATAGTATAATTTGAACTTGGGCAAATTATTTAGCCTTTACAGGCATATTTTTCTACCCATAAAATAGGTATAACAATAGTACACATTTCACAATATTGTTTTGAACATTAAATTAATGATATAATAAAACATATGCACAGTAAGGCTTACAACAAGCACTCCACAAATGAGAGTTCTCTTTCTGTTCTTCTTCCACTTTCCAATGCCATCCCTGCCCATTTCTAGATCCCTATTTAAATGCTCAATGTTAGTAGCTATTTGGATTCAAACATTTTGTCCTGAAGATATTAAATAACTAGGTATTGATGTTTGATGTGTCTTTCATTTTTAACATTTAAATATCTCTGAAATACTAAGAAAAAAAGCAAATAACCATTATAATATTTGTGTCACAGGAACTAATTTTTAAAAGCTAACCCTTTACCAAATTTAGGAGGGCTTTTCTCTTCACTGACAAGAAGTCTTATTTAGTTTTTGAAATTCTATGTTATATTCACATATGGCAGAATTTATATTCTGGAGTTTGGCCTCTGGAAAGTCAAATTAAAACCTTCAACCCAGAATTGTTACTTATAAGATCCATTATTTTGATGAGAAAGACAAGTCTCATATAAGACAACATAATATTCAAGAAGGAATCTTGAAAGTAAATGCTTTGGAAGGGAATCAGTGCCATTGTAATGCTGTAGAATAGAGTGGCCAAAGTAGGAGTTCTTAGAAAACAATGTGGTTATTTAAATTCCATCTTGAATGCTGAGTGACAGTTTGCTGAGGGAAATATTGTGTTCCAAGTTCCATCTCAAGACAAACCCTGCCTTCCCACAGGCCACTGAAAGCCTTTTATTTTGTCATCCTGTTCTAAAGCTTCCTTCAAAACCTTCTCAACAAATTAGGATTTCTGCCATGGAAAAACAATAGTTATTTCTTCAGAAAAGAAAATATTACCTTTCTCAATTAAGCTTCATAACAATGAAAATTCTTGTAATTTGATGGCAGATTTCAGACAACACAATGTGAACATTAAGAAAAAAACATTTGTCTCATACCTAATCAATTTAATTTCTTTCTTCTTACCATCTTTATTGTCTTTTTATTCCATAGAATATCTAGATAATACTATATTATAAAAGTAAACTCAGTTGGCTAATAAAATCAATGACCTCACTGTGAAACTTGCATAAGAATCTATGTTAAAGGACCACTCCCTTAATTAGAATTTTCTAAATAGTCATATATGGTTTTAGAATAATTATATTTTTGGAAGGCGCTTTCAGAAATTATCTCTCTAATGAAAGCACTAACAGTTTTAAAAAGAGTATTATATAATATATAAATGTAAATAAACACACACACACAAACACATATGGTTTGTAAGACTGTTTAGTGCTTTCATTAAAATATATATATATATATATATATATATATATATATATATATATATATATATATCCATATTCAGAAGGATTGCTTCTGAGATGTAGGCAATGCTCTAAAATTAACATTAAAAACTTAAGAGTAATTTTATTTTGCAAGTCATGCAAAAACACTCCCTTTCTCAAAATCACCTCAAAGAGGAACTGTGAAGGAGGCACATTTTTTACAAGGTCCTTGTTTACTGTCTACACTGGAGGAAAAGACCACTCCCACACACACACTGTAAAAATTCAAAAATCAGAATGAATTTGCTATTCTCTTTGGCATTCTCCTCCACTATAATAGCATTTTTATTTCTACTGATTCTTCCCATGCATTGCAACTCTTTCTACAAGTGTTATAGAAAACAACTTCCCTTAGCTGTGCAGAAGCTTTATAGTTTGATGTAGTCTCATTCATTTATTTTTGCTTTTACTTCCCTTGTCTTTGGAGTCAAGCTCACAAAAACCTCTCTGAAACCAAAGTCTGTAAGTTTAGTGTCTATCTTTTCTTCCCTGTATTTTATTGTTTCATGGAAACAACCTAAGTGTCCTTTGATAGATGATTGATAAAGCAGATGTGGTACATATATACAATGAAATACTACTCTGTCATAAAACAGATGAAATATTGTCATTTGTGATAACATGGATGGATCTTGAAAGTATCATGCTAATGAAATAAATCCAGTGGAAAAGGTCAAGAACCATGTGATTTCACTCATATGTGAAATATAAAACAAAAAAGAAACAAGTGAATAAACAAAACAAACAAAATAAAGTCCTACATACAGTCAACAGAATGGTGCTTACCAGGGGGAAGGGAGGATGGAGAGAGGATGAAGAGAGTAAAAGAGTCAAATATATAGTGACGGAAGGAGTTTAGGCTGTGTGGGGAGCACACAATGGAGTATACAGATGTCATATTATAAAGTTGTACCCCTCAAGTTTATATAATGCTATTCAGCTATACATTTAATGTTTAAAAATCAAAGAAGAAAGAAAACAAATTTCTGTAACAGATCATGGCAGCCTACCTTTCGAATCTCCCTAAAACTCACTAAAATTCCTCCTGTAAACCATGAAAACCAACTAAAATGTCAGGGGAGGGGAGTGGGGTGCAAACTGTCATCAACATTCGGCTCTAGGCGATTCCCTGTAGAAGCACTTGTTGTGTTAGGAGAGTTGGGTGGTAGGAACTCTGAGAAGTGAGGGGTCCTTTGGACACCAAAAAAAAATCACCCACAAAATGAGACAATCCAATCTTGCTGGAATCTAGAGCTGACATTTAAAAACGATCAGCAAAATGGGAAAAATCCTCTCAGCTTCTGTGCATGCCAGAACTGTTAATTGCATACTCCCTTCTGGAAGGACAGCTTCACCAGGAAGAAAAGCCACTATGGAGAAGAACCCAATGGGCAAGGGTAGGAGCACTTGGAGGGCATGAGGCTTCGATGATGGCTGTTTAGGGAAGCAGATCTCAGAAAACACTAACAGCAAAACACAAAATCTGAAACCAAAAGCATCACATAAGGAGGCAAGGCCAATAAAGTTCTATGTGAGAGCGTGAGGGTGGATCCAAGAATTCTTTCTGAACATAATGAACACAGAGAAACAGGAAAACAACAGGCGATGAGTCCTTTCAGATAACTCCTGAGTGGGGAGCCCTGGAGATCAGTGAAATTTGGAAAGCTGTTATTAGCTGCTCTTATCCCTTTCCTCACCCCAACCAGGAACCTGTTCCTAAAGTCCCAGGAAAATTCACCTCTTTTAAACACAGGCAACGACAACAACGCATACAGAGCTAAAAAGAGAACATAAAAGGGAAAGGTACAAATAGCCTCAATAATATTCAAATAGACAATGGGAACACACTAGAAAGTTGTGGCTGAACTCATCTGTAACAAGAAAAATATTTTCAGACTGGCTAGCGAAGCCCTATTCAACTCCAGGCTGAGTTAAAGAAATAATCTTCTAACAAAAATGATTCAGGAAAGTTCAAATGAAAGAATAGGTAAATAGTTACCAAACAGCTGGAACAAATGGACCATCTACTAAATATTAGACAAGTTACACTACCTGGTAAAAAATTTTAACGAGACAAATAAGGACACATAATAAAGTGTAAAATGCACAATGCAAATACAGCATTTTTATAACACAAGGACACATTTCATGAAACAGATACCTCAGCATATGAAAAGATTAACACACATTGAAAACAGGAGAACTAAACTACGTCTTTAAGACCATCCTAGACAATCATAGATTAGAGGGACATAATCAATATGGATTATAAATGCACATGAAATATTTGTAAAAATTTCTTATATATTGACATTTAAAATCAACCTCAATAAACTAATAAAAAGAAATAATACAAATCATGTTTTCTAACTTCTGTGCATGAAAACAAAAAGTTAGTAAAATTAAAAGAGTCCTGCAAGGAAATTAATTAATTCTTCATTAAGCAACCTATAGATAAAAAGGAAAAACAAAATAAAAGTATGTATATGGTTCCTAGATAATAATGATAATGAATACTTAGCATTCCAGAATATGGGTTTTGACTAATATGGTTCTCAAACAAACAAACAAACAAAAAACATAGCATGAAATAACTACATGAATAAAAATAAAATTAAAATAAATATCCAAATAAAAAAATAGTAAAATAACAAAAAGGATACCAAAAGAATGCAGAATGAAGTAATTAATAAAGATTAAGGAAGTTTAAGAATTAAAAGCAAACTAATAAATTCACAAGCAGCATTTTTAACAGAAAGAAAAAAAAGAAAACTAACCCTGCTGCTTCACCCAAATGTTTAAAAAATAGAATGAGCCAAAATATATAGAACAAGAAATGATAAGGGGAAAAGCTACCATTGATATAGAGAAAATTGTTTAAAATAACAACACCAAAAGACTAACTATTGGATACAAAAGTGAAGAAAAGAAAAGAAATAGGTTTTTATTTAAAAAATAATTTACTAAAACTAACTTCAGTAGGAACATAAAGGGTAAACAGACACTACAATGGAAGGAATAGAATAATTGATCAAAGTTGTCCCCTGAAAATATAAACTAAAACACAAACAACAAAACTAACTTCCCCAAACTGCCTACAAATTGGATTCACAGGGGAGTTTAACTAAACCTTTGGAGATCAGATACTTCCAATACTTCTTAAAATGCTCCTGAGCATAGAAAGAGAAAAAAAGGAAAATTTTCCACATTCTTATTTTGAAATAAATATTAACATTGATACCAAAACCTGGTAATAGCTGTGAATAAAAGAATTATAGGCCAAAATATTGATATGATGTGTGAACTCTTCGAATACTGACTTTTGCACATATTTTGAGATATCTCATACCAAAGAATCATAGTTAACTCTTTCCAGTATAATAAAGACATTGTTATATAAGAAAACTTTTATTTTTTAACATGCATAAAAAATACATAGTAATAAAAAAACATGACGTGTGAGATTTACTTCAAAATACTGTGACAAAGGAAGACAAAAAGGAAGAGATACAAAGAAATAGAGGGAAGAAAGGCTGAACTTTGACAAATGTAGAGTCTGTTTGATACTCATGGCTTTGGGTATATTGCTGTCTTTGCTTTTGTGTGTATGTGTGGAAATGTTGGTAATAAATAAATATTTATGGAAAAATTGTCACAGAGTGGCAGCCTGGTGTCTCAGAAAAAGTATTAGTTTTGATATCAGATAACCTGAATTCAAATATTGCTCTACTTTATACTCTTTGGTTTGGAAAAAGTTATTTATTTTATTTTATTTTTATTTTTATTTTTTTAGCTGAGTCATCCTGCCAACTGTTGGCAGCTCAGCAGCAGCTCAGCTCGGGCTGGGACTCAAACCGCTGTTGCTCAGAGCTCGCACTCTTGAGTGACTTCTTAACCAATTGAGCCACTCGGCCAGCCCAAAAGTTATTTATTTTTATGAGGCAATTTCTACTAACTGCCATTGTATCTTCTATAGATTGTCTACGATGATAACTGGAAAATGCGGGAAAGATTCTCCCCTCAACAATGGTTTTCTAACGAGGATTAGTCCGAAAGTTTCTAACTAATCCTGTCTGCATCTCAATTTCCCACCATGTCTAAGTTACCTTTTAATCTCGAAGGAGTTGCTAGCTAGCCTTCCTTAATCTATGGAGGTTTTATAAAATATACTATTCCTATACAATGCTAACCTAATTATAATTAACAAGACATTCTCCTACTGAGGATTTCTTACAAACAGCGCTGTTACTAAAGGCAGCTAGCATGATTAGCATAATATGTTAACAAAATTGTGATGTGTGATTACTTTGCCATATCATCACAGGCTAAAATGAATTGCAGGTCATTCAGGCATGTATGTCTACTGATTTGAAGAGGCTGAGGAAGGCTTAGAAAGGGTTAAAATGAAGGAAATGTAAATATTATGAGAAAGTTTTAGGAAAATTGGGGCAAGGCATTGCTGGTTGAGAAATGTAATGATACTATACAAAATTATATATGGTAATTTCAAACAGTATGGGCTATACTGTAAGGCACAGAATAAGAGGAAATACGAATAGTAGAAAAATGATTAATGTTTCTCAATTTCAGCTCTCCATGAAAAATATACAGGGTTATTTAACAAAAAGATTCTCTTAGGATGTTAAAGAATGTTTATTCCGAAGAATGAGTGAAGGAACATATACACATAAATGAACCATTTCAAAAGAAGTTTTTGACAGTCTGTTAGCAAAAAAACATGGTAAAAGTGAAAGCTGTAAGAGACAATTTGATGGGATCTTCTTTAAAAGGAGCTAAAGAAACCCAGAAGTCTCTTTAGTGAAAATTATTCAGGAAATCAGAAATTTCAGCATAAAATACATATATCTGTGATGTTATATTAGTTGGGGGTGGAGGGGTTAGCTGGATGCTTGTAAAGGTCCAAAAATAAGGCACAGTCCACTTTCTAAAGGAGCAGCACTTTTTTCAAAAAGAGGCTAAAAAAGAAAACCCAGGTATTTAAAAATAATGTGATAAGGATTTGATACAAAGAGTTGTGGAAGGGAGAACCAAGAAAAAAAGCCTCCAATTCATCAGATGTGTTTATAACAGAAGTTACGCCTGAGCTGAGCCTCAAGATATGAGAGAGATTTCATCATGCAAAGAAGAGAATTTTATACTGAGGAAGAGGCACCCCAAAAGACAGGGCTTATGTTCAAGGGAAGGTGAGGCCTTCTTTGTATTTAAGTAATGGACAGTCACACGGAGATAAAGAATGATCTCCCACTCTGAAAGCTTCCTGGGAGGCTCTTTTCACTCAATTCCCACTCTGTTCATTGACAACCCCAGTAGACTTGTGATCTGCTTTCTATGGTTTTGCCTTCTCTAGAATTTCATAGAAATAAAATCATATTGTTGGTAGAAAGAATTTTTTTAAATTTAGCTAAACTATTTTTTAGGTTCATCATGCTGTTTCACACATAACATATTTTGTTCCTGTTTATTGTTGAATATAGATATACCACAATTTATAGATCTTTTTATCAGTTGCCAGGCATTTGGGTTTGGGGCTATTATAAATAATGCTGCTATGAACATTCACATATACATTTTGGGGGGATATATATTTTCAATGTTGTTGAGTAAATACCTATGAGTAGAATTATGGATAGGTATTATAAGTCTGTTTTCCGTAGTGGCTGTACCATTTTGCATTTGCTTCAAACAGGGCATGAGAGTTCCAGTTGCTCTGTATACTTACCCAGACTCAGTGATGTGAGGCTTTTTACTTCAGCTATTTTAATGTGTGTAAAATGATACTTCATTGCGGCTTTAATTTGCATGTCTGATAATTAGTGATGTTCCGAATCTTTTGATGCGCTTAAAAAACATTCGTATGTCTTCTCTTGAGAAGTGTCTGCTCAAACCTATTGCCCATTTTATTTTTATTTATGTTTGTTGTTGTTTTCTGAATTAATTTTATTCCCTAATTAAGTGGCTCTCTTCCTTGGAAGTTTCCCTACTCTCTTCATGGTTCACAGTCCGGCAGCTTCACTTTTCTGGGTCTCCAAAGAAGAAAAACTGGGTTTTGCTACATGTACCCTTTGCTGCTGGGGCTCAGGTCCTGCCAGTTGAAATTATTCTCGCGCTGGAAGCTGGGGACCCTGGAACTGACTTGTGTAGCTTTGCACCACTTCTCCTCCAAATGTGAATTTCCGACCAAAGTCTGTCTGCTTCTAATCACCCCCCAAATACTTTTATATGCTGCTTTTTTTCTGGTTTTATGGCCAGGTTTTCTGCAGTCAAGTGTCGTTCAGAAGGGTCTTACACCACCATAGGTGGAAATTTGATATAATGTATTTTCATTATCTTTCAAACTAAAATATTTTTAAATTTCTTTATTTTGCATGTATCAGAAGTTTTCCTAGATGTTTTACTCTAACTGGTTTCTAATTCAGTTCCACTGTATTCAAAGAATAGGCTCTGCCTGGCTTCAACCCTTCTAAATTTACTGATGTTCACATTTATAGCTATCATGGTGAATGACCATGTGCGTGTGAGAAGATGTGTGTTCTGAAGATGTTGTGATAGGGTATTCCGAATGCCAATTAGGTCAAAGTGATTGAGAATGTCATTTAGATCATCTGTAACTTCACTGATATTTTGTCCACTTATTTTTCATCATTCCCCAGTGTCTTCAGAGAGTTGTTTTACAGTTCTTAACTGTGAGAAGGTTGATTTGGTAAGAGATTTCTCAGCCACATGAAAGTGGGACTTGTCTTATTTACCTTGACATTCTCTTTTTTAGTATATTTATACTTTCTGAAATGTCTATTTTTAATATAATCAGTGGTTTCTTTCTTAGTTTCTTTATTTCCCAAGCTATTTTCTATGAAAGAGTATTCTTAGGCATGTGATAGGTTTTTTTTTTCTTATTAGCTTCAGGTGTACAAAACTACATAGTGATTAGACATTTATACCCCTCACAAAGTGATAACCCTAATAAGTCTATCATCCATCTGACACCGTACACAGTTATTACAATATTATTGACTATATTCCCTATGCTGTACTTTATATCCCCGTGACTATTTTTTTATAGTTGACATTCAATATTATTTTATATTAGTTTCAGGTGTACAGTGTATTGGTAGTTATTTTATTAGTGGAACACAACTATAGAACAATTTGGGAAAACAAATTTTGAGAAACCATAGTCCTTTCTTGAAGATTTATGAGGCTCATTAGCAAGTAAGTTTTCAGAAATATGTTAAACTTTGAAATCACCAGTTTCTACTCGCTTGAACATAGGACCTTTTCTTCACATAATACTTAAGAACATGACAGGTAGCAAAAGTTAGTGAGCTCCTTATATATTTCATTCCATTTGGTTACATGCGCTATACTTGTTTTCGTGACAATGCATTTCCACATGGCATTTCTTTACACTCTTGCCAGCATTTCTTTCTCTCTGCATTTAGCGGAAGGTCTGTTGACTCTCTGTAAATCCTTTCCCACTGTTAGACACACATCTTTAACATAAAACTGAAGTACAAGAAGGCTTTATATTCCAAAGGCCCATCTTACAATGGTATCTCATACTGTTTGGGGCTTATAAGCGGTCAATTTTTTCAACACTGCAAGGCCTGAAATTTCTGGCATTTTTCTCTTCCTTTTTCATTTCTCTTGCCAACTGGCCAGTTCTTTCTAGGGCTCATCTCTGTCCTGTGATATCTTGCCAAAGACGGCTAATAGCAACCAAAACCCATGATTAGCATTTGTTTTCCAATCTTTTCCCCTTGAGCACAAATATCTTAGGTAATCTAAAGATTGGCCTCCCCAATATTTTGCAATGATTCACCATCTTTCCACCATGCAATAGCATTTTCCTCACCACCCACCACGTTAGCAGTAAGCCAATGCCAGATATTTTGGGGTTTTGTAGAACCCCATGTTTAGCACCAATTTACATGTTATTTTATGGCTCTTTTTTATATTCTCTAAATCATACCCATCTGTAAAGCCACATAGAGTTTTCTTGTACATCCTTAGCATATGGTCAATTTTGTTCTATAGGGTTTTCTATCTGTAACATATGGAAAAGTTTTTGATATCCAAAGTCTAATGTCTATTAGACAACATTACTAAAATCTCCTATTAGTTGTAATAGGTTTTTATTTTGCTTTTAGATTTCTAGGTAATAATTTGATCTCCAAAAGAATTAATTTATTTGTATTTTTACTCTCGTGCTGACTAATATCTCTAAGCCAATGTTAAAAAAAAATATCAGTGATAGCAACATCCATATTTTATTCTTGATTTTAGTGTCTCCAAGTTTTCATCATTTACTATGAGTCTAGTTGGAATTATATAAGTAGTATTTATGCTATGAGGTTGTAATATTATAAATATACTAAAAATAGATTGTAATACTGTCAAAGTCCGATTTACATCTGAGATTAATTATCTAATTAATTTATTTATTAAGTATTTATTGCCATTTACTATGTTCCAGCCCTGGGCCAACAGTGGTGAATAATAGCACTGCAGTCCCTGCCTCTATTGATTTTCTAATCCAGAGATGAAAATTATGTTTATCACTTTATTTATGTTATATTTGGATACCATAACAATCTTATAGTATAGGCAGAAACAGCACTGTTTAATAATATTCTTCTTAAATGAGTCATTTTTATTGTTTTAAAGTAGCTTGTATCCATACCAATCAGCAAAGTAGACTTAGTTTTTATGTCATTTTCTTTCCAAAGAATATTGTATGTGGCTATACTATCTTACTGAAATACAGTAGAACATTTCCCTACATATGGTAAACTTGTTGGTGACACTTGCTGGGCAATAAAAAGATGCTCTAAAATATTTTATTATTTCTTTGTTTCATAAACAATTACTTAGAGGCATCTCTTAGTATAATTAATATGAGACAAGGGATAAATTCGACTCTCAGTTTGCTACAACTCGTATTTGTAGATTAATTAAGCTTGTCTCTCCGAGGGTTTTCTTTTTAGAAAAAAAAAAGGACGTGGGTCAATGTTCTTATGGGCTAAAGAGGGTCTAGGAAGAAGAAGATTGGTATACCTACACCTTTCCTTTTGAAATCCAAATGATATGAACACCTCTCTTTTGGACTGAGATGGTCTGAACCAAGGCCTCTCAAAGAGAAGGAAAGAGGCAGCGGCCTGGTTGCCAGGGATCAGCACCCAGGTCATGATATTAATGATACAGCAGAGAAGATGGGTTAGCCCACGTGACCTCCTGAGCCAGCTGCCCACTGAGGTTTGATAAGTATAAACTGAAGAGGCTTATATTTCTTTCTTTCTTTCTTTTTTTCTTTCTTTCTTTCTTTCTCTCTCTCTCTCTCTCTCTCTCTCTCTCTCTCTCTTTCTTTCTTTCTTTCTTCTTTCCTTTCTTTTTCTTTTTCCTTTTTTTTTTCTGTGAGCTAGTGGGTTCATCTGTGTGGAAATCTAGATTTAGAGATGTTAGGATGTCACTGAAGCTGTTCCAAGAAAACATCTAACAGCATGGGATCCATCTCTCACACTGACTGCAGCACAATCGACGCAAAGTGGAGTTTTTGTAAAACCACACTTGTCGTCTCGGTCCAGTTACAGCTAACCATGTCTGCCCCCCATCTTCTACCATTTCTTTCCAATTCCCCCTTTCCTTC
>NW_017733310.1:62043-64294 GCF_001890085.2 Hipposideros armiger | reverse complement strand
GTGATGTCCTGAATGTCATCGAAATGTCTTCTTTTCAATATTTCCTTTATCTTCAGGTAAAGAAAGAAGTCATTGTAAGCCAGATCAGGTGAGTAGGGAGGGTGTTCCAATACAGTTATTTGTTTACTGGCTAAAAACTCCTTCACAGACAGTGTCCTGTGAGCTGGTGCAGTGTCGTGATGCAAGAGCCATGAATTGTTGACGAGAAGTTCAAGTCATCTAAGTTTTTCACGCAGCCTTTTCAGCACTGCCAAATAGTAAGCTTGGTTAACTGTTTGTCCAGTTGGTACAGATTCGTTTTGCATAATCCCTCTGATATCAAAAGAGGTTAGCAACATTGTTGCAACAAGTTCACGAACTTAATTGTCAGATCTCGTATGTACATCAAATCAAATGTATACCTTAAACCTAAACAATGGTATATGTCAATTATATCTCAATAAATCTGGGGAGGAAAGGATTTATCTGGAGTTTCATAGGAGCCATATTTGTAGTCATCTTTGTAGGTTTGTTGTAGTATGTGTAGATGGTATGTGTGTGTAGAGTATGTGTTGCACTATTTCACTTTAGCTGAAGATCAAAATACTTACTATTTTACTAAAGCACATTTGTTTGCTTTAAAACAGCAGATGTTTGAGCATATTTAAGTGCTGATGAATATAGGAAGCTACCCATTATCTCCAGCACCTAGAATATCATAGGTGCTTAATAAATATTTGTTGCAAAAATGCATTAATTATTTTAGAAAAAGGACATTGTTAATATATTAAAGTAAATATGATTTGGAAGAGAATTCATGGCACCCTTAATTTTTTTTCAGTCTTTTTAACCCAGGGCAATGAGTTGTCTCAGCACTTCTGGAACAAAGCCCACCTGACGGGCAGGACTTGCCGAACCGATAGGGGCAGGGGGCCCAGTCTGAATCCATGGAAGGGTATGGCCTCACCCCCAGCCATGGCCCTGCCTCCCCCCATTACTCATGGGAGCCATGTTTTCTGCCCTGGGGCTTCAGCTGTTCCCTCAGGTCAGACTGAAGCTGCTGTTTGCTCCCAGCACAGGACACAGCCGACCCCTCCTCTGAGATTTCCACTCATCATGGTACTTGGTGGCCATTCTGCTCCCCTTATTGCACCCTTCCTCCCCCCGCTCCCACACACACACACCTTTGGCCATGTCTGGAGACACTTGCTTGTCACAAATTGGGAGGAGGGCGATCTACGGGCATCTAGAGGGTGGTGACCAGGGATGCTGCTTACTGTCCTACAAGGCACAGGACAGCCCCCACCACACAGAACTCCCCAGCCCCAAATGTCAGGACTGCAGAGGTTGGAAAACCCTGCTCTAGGGTTCTAGGGCATTAAAATCTCTGGAGTCCTGAATTAACTGGGGAAATTGTTTACAATTCAGCCGAGTCACTTATGGACCCCTAAGTGACAGGCTGCTTTTAAAGTGTCTGCAGTTACCATAAAATCTCTACCCAGCAAAGTGAGTTCAGTAAGTCAAATGTGCACAGCATGAAGGTGCTTTCTGCCCCTTAGGGAACAGATGGCTGGATGGAAATCAGGAAAATCCAGCCATGGCTAACCGGGTGGGCCTTTATTATATCTTAAATCAGTAAATACAAAAAAAAAAAGATGAATGGGTGGTCTTTCTATCCAACAACTATATTCCTGCTATAAAATCCTCAAAAGCAATCTTTATGCCTTTTTTTTTCCAGACAAAAATGGATCTCTGGAGCTCAAGTTTGTGTTGAAACCAGCCTCAAGGTCCACCTGTCCTCACTGATTTGTGGATTTCTGTGTGAGCAGGTGAGGACCGTGTGGAACTTAATGACAACAGGTTCCAGCAGCTTTCTCTGTGCTCAGGTTGTTAACACAAGGAGTCACTAAGACTTTTGGGTTAAAATTAAATTACCCGGTTTTCTTATAAAGTATTTTAAAGTTTAATCTTTTCATTGATTTTTTTTTTCATTTGGTTGGAAACTAAGATGTATTGGGTTATTGGAAAAGTCATGACACATTTTTGCAACAAAAAACATAGATAAAATACGTCATGACTTTTCCGACAGCCCAATAATATGTTTGCCATTAAAGGCACAAAGGATGTGGGTATGAGCAAAGCTGTACTGGGTTGAGGAAATGACTACAGATGGTAAAGAAATAAATGTAACAATATATTTTTTGGTTATATTATTAATAGATATAATCTGCATAACAATAATACCACAAAAATGGCAAAAGGGAATAGAGTG
>NW_017733310.1:52027-59114 GCF_001890085.2 Hipposideros armiger | reverse complement strand
GATTGGTTTTACAATGACAGTGTCCTCTTTACTGAACAACATACTTACAAAATGTAAATTTTATAGTATGTGCATATTACCACAATTACAAGTAAATTTTTAAAATAATTTTTTATTTTCAATTATAGTTGACATAGTAGTATGATATATTAGTTTCAAGTGTACAACATAGTGATTAGACATTTATATAACTTACAAAGTGATCACCCTGATAAGTCTAGTACCCATCTGACACCATACATAATTATTACAATATTATTGACTGTATTCCTTATGCTATGCTTTCTTTCCCCCAAAAAACAATGACTATATTGGTTTTTGGGTTTCTGTTTTTGTTTTTGCTATTTATAACCATATATTTTTTAATTTATTTTTTTCTTTTATATACATTTTTAAAAGATTTTTATTAAAATGTAGCAAACATACAATATTATATTAGTTTCAGGTGTACACCATAGTTTATATACCTAAAGAAGTGATCACCATGATAAGTCCAGCAACCATCTGATACTGTACCATGCTATCACAATATTATTGACTATATTCCCTATGCTGTACATTACATCCCCATGAGTTACTTGTTTTATACCTGGAAGTTCGATCCTCTTATTCCCCTTCACCTTTTCCCCCCTTAAAATTTTTCAATTACAGTTGACATTCAATATTATTTTATACAAGTAAGTTTTTAAGGCAAGAGAGTGAAAATACAACCCATAGAATGAATAATTTTATAAATATATCTGATAAGATATTTGTATCAAAAATATCTAAAGACCTCTTATAACTTAATTATAGAAAATCAAACAACTCAATTTAAAAATGGTAAAGAGTTAAATACACCTTCTTCCAATGCAGATAAATGGTCAAGAGCACATGAAAAAAATGCTGGACATCATTACTCACCCACGAAATGCTAAAGTGAAATGAAGTCATTAATCAAAACTCCAGTGAGATACCACTTCACAACCATGAGGATAGCTAGAATCAAAAAGTGAATCAATAAAAAACGTTGTCAAGGACACACAGAGATATTTGAACCCTCATAGATGGGTGCTGTGATATAAAATGGTGCAGTCACTGTGGAAGACCATCTGAAAGTTTCTCAAATATTAAACTTTAGAATTACCATGATTCCTCAATTCTTCTCACAGGTATATGCCCCCCAAAATGAAAACACATATTTGAACAAAAACCTGTACATGAAGTTTATAGCAACATTATTTACAGTAGCCAAAAAAGTAGAAACAAACCAAATGTACATTAATGGAAGAATAGATAACACGTGTTTTATCCATCCAATGGAATATTATTCAGCCATAACAATAAATGAAATATTGATACATGTTACCACATGATGTCTTTGAAAAAATTATGCTACATCAATGAACTCAATCACGAAGACCACAGATAATAGAATTCCTTTCAGATGAAAGCCCTAGATAGGGAAATCTGTAGACAGAAAGTAAACTTGGGGTTGCCTAGAGCTGGGGATTGGAGAGAAAAATGAAAAGTTTGGGAACTATAGCTAAAGGGAAGAGGGTTTTTTGTTTTTTTTTAATGTGATGAAAATGTTCATAAATTGTGGTGATGCACATATATGCAAACATACTGAAAAACTTTAGTATACTGAATTGTACACTTTTATGAGGTGCATAGTATGTGCATATCAATAAAAGTTGTTCATGTAAATAAATACATAAATACATAAATAAATAAATAAATAAATAATAAATGCATTAAGAGTTTTGCAGTCCAGTGTCTGAGGCATATTAATGTTTACAGATTAATGAACACATCCATCACCTCACATAGTTACAGTTTTGTGTGTGGTGAGACCACTTAAGTCACTATTGATGAGGTGGAAAAGGGTTAATAAAAGTGAACTTGAAGGGGGACTGCCCAGGCCTGCATCCCCTCCCCAGGAACCCCCAGATGCATCCCTAGAAATAAATCTAAAATGTCTAAACCCTCATAAAAAGAAGAGATAAGAGCCAACTGGTATTAACTGGTTCTTCACACATGTGCAAACTGCCAAAAATCTGTCCGTTAGTTGAACTCTAGCCTAATTATAATGCAATTAGAGTGGAATGAATATTAAGGCTTGCCCACCCCCTCTGTGGGTTTTTCTGTGTGCATTCTGGGCAAGAGCATACACAGAAAGAAACTAGATATATAACCAACATATGTCAATCAAATTACCTCAATCTATACGTCACATCTGCTATAAGTAAATTTACCTACCCTTTCCTACATAAGTAAAAGCTAACCTAGGGCCGGCCGAGTGGTGCATTGGTTAAGAGCTGGCTTAGGACGCCAGAGGGCCCCGGTTCGGATCCCACATATAAGGACCAGTGACACTGCCCTCTACAGCTAAGATGCTGAACAACAGCTCAACCTAGAGCTGGGCTGCCATGAGTCGACTGCAACGGAGTAGGCTGCAGCCACTGCTGCAGTGGGTTGCTGTGTGTAGCCAGCAGCCCAGTGTGAGCGGGCAGTGAGCAGCCGTCCAGAAGCTGGCGACTGATCTGCCTCGCACGGGAAGAGCACAATGATGGTACCAACTTGGGCCAGTGAAGCAACGTCCTCCACAACTAGACTGAAGAACAAAAGGACAGCAACTTGTCTGTTCCCCTTCCCCCAATTCTCAGCACTGTTCCCATCCCCCAATTCCCCAATAAAAATCTTTAAAAAAAAAAGAAAAGAAAAAAAAAAGCTCACCTAAAGTTAGGTACAGTTGTCTGCCCTGGCAACTTCTCTGGCAATTTCTATGCCAACATCTTTCTTCTTGAATAAACTTACTTCCTTGCTCTCCTCATTTCAGGCTGAGTCTGTAAATTTATTCACCTTTTGTGAAAGACCATGGGTTAATTCCAATGACACAACAACTATTTTAGCAAATTTCCAGTATGCTATACAGTATATGCATATCAAATCACCTTGTAATCTTTAAATATAGATAATTTTATTAGTCAGTTACATCTCAATGAATCTGGAAGGAAAAAGTTTCCAGATGCATCCCACATTTATTTACATAACCACTTATTGTTTTTCTTGAATAGGAATTGTCTTACAGATATTCCAGTCGTTTGCATTTCAAAGTTCTCTAGGGACTTATGCAAAAACTGATCTAAATTAAATTTTCTTCAGTGTAAAACGTACAGCTGAGAATGTAATGAACATATCTCACACCCTGTGGTTAGACTGAGAAGAGTCCTAATCCCCAGGCTGGGGCTCCAGGTTCAAACTTCCCACCAGAGCCAAGTGCTGTGGGACTCCTTCTCTTAAGGATCAAAAGAGTGGAGGTGGGGAGGAAATGGGCAGAAGGCTCAATGCTGTCAAGGACCAAAGACTATTTAAAATGGAGGCAGACTCTATCACAGATGGTGAAGTCACATTTAAGTGTCTGCATTTCTAAACAAGGGTTTCAGTTCCATGAGTGGACTAACAGCCTTACTGCCAAGCTCTTGAGCCCTACAGCCCTCTTGTTCCAGTGTAGCCTGGCCTGGCCTCCCTCGTGTTCTGTACTTTCATCCTCCATCTGGAAACTGAATCAGGATTCCCTGTGCACACACACCTGTGCCCTCCAGGTCACAAAGAACTGGGGGGAAACAACAAAGGCAGAACTGAAACTTGAACATTCTGTGCCTCTAAGAGGCTGAGAATAGGAGAGTTTCAGATAATACTAAGTTTGCCTACAAGTTGAGAGTGTGTACAAAGCTTATTTTATCTGGGCAAAAATTAAAACACATTCCTTGGAACAAAGCGATTGCTTCCTGTTTTATGACAAAACTTTCTTTCTAAGAGCTGTGGTGAATGGATGACTGTACATAACAAAACTGACAAAATATTTTAAAAATATGTAAAACAAAATTAAAGTTGCTGTCTTAGTACTGTACATTATTTGGGAAAACCACGGTTACGTTTTAATTGCTCTTAGTAACTGACAAAGCAGAAACAACTCAGTTTTTGTAGTAAGGGTGTCACATGCAAACAAAATCAATGAAAAAGTCACATGGTTTGTCTCATTTTCCAAGAGCCACAACTCAAGCTGAAATGTGAAAGTTATTTAACATTGTATCCTAGGTGATCATTTTTTTCTCCCCGTTTATTATTATTTTTTGTTTATTTGTAGTCTGATTTAAAACAATCAGATTCAAGTTGGTTAATTTTAGTTATGTAACAACCTGACATGATGGAGGAAAACAACCTTTAAAGGGATTGTGTCTGGTTTGATGATTCACTTAGAAATTTTATTTTCTTATAACTTATGTGCAATAAAATGTGTGTTTTCGTGATTAAAACAAAAAAGCAAACTACACAAGCAGCCCAGGTTTACAAAAATTCTGTTTATACAGATGTCCCAGGCTGGGCGGTGGTCCCGCTCACCAGGGTAAGCTGTTTCAGCCAGTTCTCTAGCTGGCTGTCACTCAGCCTTGGGACCTGTCCAATCAGGAGCGTCGCTGGGGCAAGTGGGTGGGGCAACGCACCTCAATGCCATGCACATCCCCACTGGCTCCAGAGGCGCTTAGGTTCGAGTGTCGGCTTCCTTTCACGGTCCCTAGTGGGTCTGCTGCAGCGTCTGTCGCGCTGTGATCTATACTGGTCGTGGGAGCCGTAGGAAGGACTCAGGGAGACCCAGGAAATAGAAATGGTGAGTGTGCGGTCCGGATGCAGACAGGGGAGGAGAAGCAGGTTGGAACCAGTTGAAACCGGCTATGGCTGGACCGGCCTCCCCGCGGTCACCTCGGAAGTCTGCGGACCTGAGTCCATTAGGGGCGCTGCTGGGACCTCAGTCTCCTCCCGCAGGCAGCGTGGGGGTTGGGTCGACATTTGCTCTCCGCCCTCCCCCACCTGTCCAGTCCCGTCACAGCGCTTGGTGACTTTGGCCGCGGCCCCGGAGCCTCTCCGGGCAGCTCTGTGCCGGCAGCCCTGCATCTCCCCAAACGGTGCAGTGACCACGGGGAGTGTCATCAAGGGACAGTCGTGACGCAGTCTGTGGGGTTCGTGCGTGGAGGAGCTGTGGTTTGCGGGTTTCTCAGTGTGGATGAAAAAAGGGGTTCTTTATAACCGAAAGTAACCTCACAGGGTGATCTGATCATAAATTCCTAACTGGGAAGGTCATGGTGGATAGTGATGCCCAGGCACGTAACTCTTTTAGTAAAAGGTTTATCTTTGCCTTAAGCAAGCCCTGTCCATTGTTCTTGTGCATTTAGGTTAACACACCTTTGAAATGCCTCTTTTTCCAGAAGTCTTGGAAACAGCCACCCTCCATAGAGCACATAATCTTGTTAACTGTCCTGTAATCCAATTCCTGCCTTGCTCGCTCCCACAGTCCAGTACTTCCAAATGCATAAAAGAACTGCAAACTGTCATTGTAAGAAGCTTTTTTCTCAGTCTGTTGAGATCTTGCTTCCAGGCATATCCTCTGTTTGGATCTCATAAGCACATAAAATTTTTTCTACAGGTTTGGACATTCCTTAACTCACCAGTCCTTCCTGTGCCCCAGGGGGACCCGTTTTGTCCTGAATTTTTCAAATGTTTGTGCTGCTGGGTCTCAATTCCACGCCCCCTGTGCCCCCAGCCTAGCTCTTCCTGGGACCAATATCTAAATTTTTTTTTAAATTTTTATTGGGGAACTGTGTTATTCCAGGACCCATCAGCTCCAAGTCAAGTAGTTGTCTTTAATCTAGTTGTGGAGGGTGCAGCTCCTTGGCCCATATGGGAATCGAACTGGCAACCTTCGTGTTATGAGCATTGCACTCTAACCACCTGAGCTAACTGGCCGCCCCAATCTCTACATTTTTAAGGAGTTATTTTTTCTCTGTGGATATTTTACAGGAGAGGAAAGCCGAGAGTAACTAACAGGAAAAGTTGAAATTCCCATTCCTCTCCCCCGGGACCTTCCCTGGGCACAGATGTCCTATGGGAAGACCTTTGGGTGGAGGTTCTTATTTGGAAACTTTCCTGGGTGTTCTCTCCTGTCAGCAGTGTTCCTCTGTGGGTATGTCACCTTGAAAGGATTTATTGACTTACTCAAGTCTCCGTTTTTTTAATAAGGGTGTAATGTGTTTAATTAATAGAGCATGAAAACAGTATACAGTAGTTCCAAGCAAGTAAGAGGTGAATTTCAGAAAAATAAAATATTCCAGTATTGCATTCCATTTGTGTAGAATTCTTTCATCCGTCTTCCCCTGAGCATATGTAGTAAATTTGTGAAGTCTGTTCTTTACTTTTGGGTGTTTTCAAATCAAATTGCAGGGTTTAGACTTAAAGAGCAGAAGTGCTTAAGTGTGATTAATTATTTACAAATCAGTTATTTTCCCTGAAAATATAATTAACTGACATCTTTTTCTGAAAAGAATAGATAGTAGTTTTCTGATTGAGCTAGTGAAAGATCCTTACAATTTTCTTCCTTTCCATATAAAAGCCTGGTGTAAGTAAATGATGGTCCCAAGCATCTACAGTGGGGAGAGAGGTCTGTGGTTAGTGACCCAGGCTAAGGCCCCTTGACCCACAAAGGGAAGCACTTGAAGGCCCAGTCCCTCTCAACACCTACAATGCTGTTTAAATTCTTTTGTGTTTGGGAGGCAACTTATTCCTTGTTTACTAATTTTATTGGCGCCTGTTCTTTGTCTCTTGTTTTAAAGTCTATTTTGTCTGGTGTAAGTATTGCTACTCCAGCTTTTTTTGTTTTTTTTCCATGTACATTTTCATGAAATGTCTTTTCCATCCCTTTACTTTCAGTCTGTGTGGGTCTTTTGATCTGGATTGAGTCTCTTATAGGCAACATATGTAAGGGTTTTGTTTTCTTATCCATTCAGCCACCCTATGTTTTTGATCGAAGCATTTAATCCATTTACATTGAAAGTAATTGTTGATAGATGTGTAACTATTGTCATTTTATTATTCATAATTTTGATCTTTTTGTTTTGTTTTCATCTTAAAGAAGTCCCTCTAACATTCCTTGTAATACTGGTTTGGTGGTGATGAACTCCTTTAGTTTTGTCTTGTCTGGGAAGCTCTTTATCTGTCCTTTGATTTTAAATGATAGCCTTGCTGGGTAGAGTAGTCTTGGTCGTATTGGGTC
>NW_017733310.1:24393-51351 GCF_001890085.2 Hipposideros armiger | reverse complement strand
TTTTTTTTTTAATGCCTTCTCTCTTTTTGTTGAAGTTGTCATTAAGTTCTTTATAACCAGTGAACTCTTACCTCTGGTAAGTTGCCTGCCTCCATTTTGTTTAGCTCTTTTTCTGGAGTTTTCTCCTGTTATTTCATTTGGGACGTATTTCTTTGTTTCTTCATTTTGGTCGCATCTCTGTTTATTTCTGTGTATTAGATAGATCTGCTAAGTCTCTTGCTGGGTGGCCTTATATAGTAGGTGCCTTGTGGTGCCCTGGCACATTCTTCATGGTCACCTGAGATGGGTGCTCCAAGAGTGTCCTTTGTATGGGTTGGGTGTACCCTCCTGTTATATTTGAGCTTTGATTGTTATTGGCATGTCAGTAGATTGGATTGATTTTCAGGCTTGCTGGCTGTGGGCTTTGGCCATGTCCGCAGCTTTTGGGCTGCTGTGCTGAGGGGCTTACCATATGGAGCGGTATTCACCCCAGCAGGCTCTGGTGCCACACCCTTTGTGTGTGCCACTTGGGGGGCTAACTGGATAGTGCTCTGCTGTGGTCTGAAACCAACCTCCAAGTATGTTGGTTCTAGGGCCTCTTGTTAGGGGCTCCAGTGCACGCCCAGGTCAGCAACTGCATGTGACTGGTGGAGGACTACCTGATAAGAGATACAAAGTGATCCATGATTGGTCTCTGCCTGTGCTGGACCTGGTGGCGTGTTAGCGAGGCCACACTGCGAACTAATTTTGGCTGCCACCAGTACTAGGCCTGAGGTAGCTCTGCAAAAAGCCAGGACACACCGAGTCCTGCTGCTGCCTTTTGCTGCCTGCTTCTGGATACCTGCTCGGCTCCAGTAAGACTTAGCGGCAGACAAATCCTCCTGCAGTATAGAGTTGGGTGGGGCAGGGTCTCAGTGAGTCAGCAGCAGGGTGGAGCTTCGGCGCTCACCAAGCCAATCAGATTCAGACTTGGCCATAAGCGTAGAGGGAGGGCTCAACTCAGGAAAGATCACGGTCGCCTGCTGGCTGCATGGGAGCAGGGCCCCGCACAGGAAAATTGTCGACTGTCCTTCAGGCTGCGCACTGAGGCCACACCTCAGTCTGCCTCCCGCATGCCTCTGATGCCCCCCAAGTCGTCATCTCTCCCGGAGCCCCGGGTGAGTGCCTACGGGCGAGTGATTCTGTGTGCGGGCCCTTTAAGAGGATGTCTGGGTTTCCTGCTGCCTTCTGTCTGGGATGGTGGGAATCCCCACTGTTTTTCACAGCCAGATTTTGGGGCTCTTTTCCAAGCACCAGTACTCCTGGATGGGGAGCTTGATGTGAGGCTGGGGTCCCTTGTTCCTCTCTGGGCAACCTCCATGGCCGAGATATCCCTCCTAATTTTCATCTGCCACACGGATGTTTGGGCCCCTCCTACCAGTGCAGCTTCTTTATATCTTCAGTTATAAAACTTCTGTTTAGCTAGATTTCAGATGGTTCTCCAGGTTGATTGTTCTATAATTTAGTTGTAATTTTGATGTGTTCACGGGATGATGCAAGCACAGCGTCTCCACCATCTTGGACTGTTCTCCTGTGTCTTCATATTTAAAGTGCGTTTCTTGTGGACAACATATAATTAAGAGTGATTTTTAAGATCTGATATTACAGTACTGTATTTGTCTTTCCGTTGTAATTAGACTATGATGGTTAAAGTGGTGGTTGATACAGTTGGATTAATGTCTACCACTACTTGTCCATTTTCTATTTGTTACCCTTGTCCTTTTCTTTATGTCTTCAACCTTATGTTTGCATTCTCTGGCTTTAATTGAGCATTTTCCCTGATTGTTTTTCTTCTCCGCTCATATCAATTATTCATATTTTTAAAAACTTTTTTAATACTTGCCCTTGAGTTTTCAGTATGCATTTACAACTAATCCACTGCCTCTGTCAAGTCACACTGTACTGCTTTGCCGGTTGTGCAAGTTCCTCATAATACACTATTCCCAATTCCTCCCTCACTGTACCTTGTCACATTGATGTCATTTATTTTAATTACCCATAGCTTATAATTACAAGTACATTATAAACAAAATGCCATGTGTTATATGATAGCAAATACAAAAAAAATTTTACTTCGCTTATTTTTTTTCTAATTCTCCACTTTAATCATATACATTCTTTCTGATGAATTTTTGAACATTTTATTCAAAGTAGTTTGACTAGCGACAAATTTCCTCAATTTTTTTTTTCAAGAGTACATATTTATTTTTGAAGGATAAGTTTTCTTGACACAATTTTAGGTGATGTTTTTCTTCTTTGAAAACTTTAAGGGCTTGGCCAAGTGGCTCAGTTGGTTAAGAGCACGAGCTCTGAGCAACAGGGTCACCGGTTCAATTCACACATGGGCCAGTGAGCTGCGCCTGAGCTGAGCTGCCACTGAGCTACCAACAGGTGGCAGAATGGCTCAGCTGGTGAGAGCACGTGCTCCTAACAGCAAGGTTGCTGGATCGACTCCTGCATGGGATGGTGGGCTATGCCCACCCGCAACTAAGATTGAACACAGCACCTTGAGCTGAGTGGTGCGAGCTGCCGACAGGTGGCCAGATGGCGACTGGACTTGGAGCTGAGCTATGTGCGCCCTCCACAACTGAGACTGAAGGATAACAACTTGGCTGTTCCCCTTCCCCAACTCCCCAACACTGTCCCCCTTTTCCAATTCCCCAATAAAATCTTAGAAAAAAAACCACTTTAATATTTTACTCTGCTTTCTTCTTGCTTGCATGGTTTCTGAAAAGAAGTTTGATTCAAGTCTAACCTTTGTGTCTCTGTAACTAAGTTCTTTTCCCCTTTGACTTCTTTCAATATATAGTAATACCTTGGTTTGCGAGCATAATTCGTTCTGGAAATAAACTTATATTGCAAGACATCGCTTGTTTAACATGTTAAAATGTACTGGTTTGCGAGCATAATTCTGTCCAGAAACAAGCTACTCGTATTGCAAGACATTGCTCGTTTACCAAGATAAAATGTATTAGAAATGTTTGCTCGTCTTGCGGAACATTTGCAAACCAAGTTATTTGCAATCCAAGGTTTTACTGTATTTTGTTTAGTGTGAATATGAGATACTTGGGTGTGAACTTTTGTTGTTTACCATGTTTTGTGTTATCTGACTGTCCTGGACCAAAAGTTTGCCATCTATCAATTTTAAGAAAATCTTGGTGATTCACTGGTTTCTTCTGTTCCTTTTTTCTTTCTTTCCCTTCAGGTATTCTCATGTTGTATAGTTAACCTTCTGTATAAACCAGGGTTCCTAGGGTTCATGGCTATTGTGTTCTGTTTGTTTGTTTGTTCTGGGTTGGGTTTTTTTTTTTTTTGTCTTTTCATTAGAATTTGCTGAAATAAATTTTTTTGACTACAGGCCATGTTAAGAACAGAATATTTGGGCATATTTCAAAATATTGTGTTTATTATTTCTTTCCCAATTTTGGAGACGCTGGATTGCCCTATGACCAAATTCTCTGATAAATCCAAGAAGAGTTCTTTTCAAGGGTTTTTTTTNACAAAAAACAAAAAGGAAGCCTACTGAATGGGAGAAGATATTTGTCAATGACATATCTGATAAGGGGTTAATATCCAAAATTTATAAAACACCCATGCAACTCAACACCAAAAAAACCCCCAAACAACCCAATTACAAAATGGGCAGAGGATATGAAGAGACATTTCTCTAAAGAGGACATACACATGGCCAACAGACACATGAAAAAATGTTCAACCTCACTAATCATTAGAGTAATGCAAATAAAAACCACAATGAGATACCACCTCACTTTGGTCAGAATGGCTATCATCAATAAATCAACAAACAACAAGTGCTGGCGAGATTGTGGAGAAAAGGGAACCCTGGTGCACTGTTGGTGGAACTGCAGATTGGTGCAGTCATTATGGAAATCAGTATGGAGGTATCTCAAAAAACTGGAAATGGAATTACCTTATGACCCAGCAATCCCCTCTTAGGTATTTATCCAGAGAAACCTAAGACGCTAATTCAAAAAAATATATGCACCCCTATGTTCATTGCAGTGCTATTTACAATAGGCAAGACTTGGAAACAACCAAAATGCCCATCAGTAGACGACTGGATTAAGAAACTGTGGTTCATTTATGCAATGGAGTATTACTCAGCTATAAAGAAGAAGGAAATCGTACCATTTGCAATGATATGGTTGGACCTAGAGAACATCATACTAAGTGAAATAAGTCAGTCGAAGACAAATACCATATGATCTCACTTATATGTGGAATTTCAAGAACTGAATAAACGAACATTGCAAACAGAAATAGCCTCAGAGACACAGAGGTAAAACTGATGATTGCTAGATGGGACGGAGGTGGGGATGAGGGAGAAAGGGAAGGGATGAGACAACATAAATTGGTAACTACAATATTGCCACAGGGATATGGAAGACAGTTTGGGGAGTATAATCAATAACGTAAATATTTTTTAGGGGGTCAGATGGACTTATATCTTCTTAAAGAGACCACTTCATGGATGGTATAAAGGCCTGACTACTGCACTATACATCTGAAGCTGCTTATAAAGATTAGTATGAAATCTTCACAAACTCTTCAACAAATAGAATGGAGACAACACTTTACATACTTTTGCTAAGGCATACCTATTTTTGTGTGTGTCAATGTTGATGCAAAACCCCTCAACATATATTAGCAAACACGATCCAGCAAAATGTACAAAGACTTTTACACCAAGAGGGATTTATTCCATGGTTGAAAGGTTGGGTTAACATCTCAATATCCATTAATACAATAAATGAGACCAACAGAGTAAAGAGCAGAAATGGCAAGATTATCTCAATAGACTCAAAGAAAATAATTGACAAAATCCAGTACCCTTTCATAATTTTAACATCAGCATACCCAGAATAAGACAAAATTTCTAAACCTCATTGTGAGCATCTGTTGGTAAACCCACAGCAAATATCATATTTGATTATGAAATACTGGAATGTTTTTCCCTGAAGACAAGGAACAAGGGATGTGTACTCATCACGTGTATTCACCAGTTTACTGTAGATTTTAGCCAGAACCATTAAGCAAGAAAATAAAATGTGTGCAGATCACTTAGGAAGATGTAAAATTATCGTTACTTCTATATGAGGTGTCTTGTATATAGAAATCTCTGAAGAAATCCCTAAAGAAACCTATTGGAACTAATAATTGAGTTGAGCAAGGTGGTAGAATTCAAAATTAAAATATAAAAATCAATTGTGTATCTATACACTTGCAATGAACAATCTGATAATGAAATTAAGAAAGGAAATACATTTACAATAGAATCAAAAGGAATAAAATACTTAAATAAATTTCACAAAATAGGTGCAAAGCACATACTATGAAAAATACCAAACATGGTTAAATAAATTAATAAATGTATAAATAAATGGTAAAAGTTCCAGTTTTGTGGATCAGAAGATGTAACATGGGTGAAATACCACTACTCCACAAATCTAGAGATTCAAAGCAATACCTGTCATGATCCCAGCTGTAATTTTTATAGAAACTGGCAAGCTGTTTCATAAATTTATGTGGAATTGCAAATGAACCAGAATTACCAAACCATTACTGGAAAAGAAAGCAAAATAGTAGGACTAACATTTCTTAATTTCAAACCTTTGTACAAATGAAAGGGAGTCAACATAGTGTGGTACTGATACAAGGATAGACCATATAGGTCTGTAGAACAGATTGAGTTTTGAAAAATAAACCCCAACATCTATGGTCAACTGATACTTGAAAAAGGTACCAAGAATGGGGAAAAAATTTTTTGTCATAAATTTTTTTCATAATTTGGTGCTGAGCCAACTGGATAACGACATGCAAAAGAAACAAGTTACACCACATACTAGAGTTTACCAAAAAGGATCAAAGATGTGAACATCAGACAAAACTACAAAAAATTTAGACAAAACATAGGAAAAAATTCCTGACCTTGGATTTAACAAAATATTGTTAGATATGACACAAAAGCAACAACAAAAAAATATTGGTGATTTAGACTTCATNAACCCAGGTAAACATCTATGCACCTAACATAGGAGCTACTAAATATATAAAACAGGTATTGACAGACATAAAGATGGAGATCAACAGTAACACTATCACAGTAGGGGACTTCAACACACCACTGACATCAAGGGACAGATCCTCCAGACAGAAAATCAATGTGGAAACAGTGGCCTTAAATGACACATTAGACCAGCTGGATTTAATTGATATTTTCAGAGCATTTCACCTCTGAATATACATTCTTCTCAAGTGCACATGGAACATTTTCCAAGATAGACCACATGTTAGGCCAAAAAACAAGTCTCAATAGATTTAAGATAATTGAAATCTCTGACCACAGTGCTGTGAAATTAGAAATTAACTACAAGAAACAAATTGGAAAACACAGAAATACATGGAGGCTGAATAACATGTTACTAAATAGAGAGTGGGTCAAAAATGAGATAAAAAAAAAAATCAAAAGATACCTCGAAACAAAAATGAAAACACAACCACCTAAAATCCTTGGGATGCAGCAAAAGCAGTCCTAAGAGGGAAGTTCATAGCAGTGCAGGCTTACCTAAAGAAACAAGAACAATCTCAAATCAACAGGTTATCCTTACACCTAAGGGAACTGGAAAAAGAACAGCAAAATAAGCCCAAAGGGAGTACAAGAAAGGTAATAATAAAGACCAGAGTGGAAATAAACAAAATAGAGACCAGAAAAACAATACAAAAGATCATTGAAACCAAGAGCTGGTTTTTTGAGTGACAAACTCAAAATGTTTTTTTGAGTTGACAAAAACCTCTAGCCAGACTCATTAAAAAAAAAAGAAAAGAAAAAAGATTGAGAGAGAGAGAGAAGACTCAAATTAGTAAAATCAGGAATGAAAAAGGTGAAGTGACAACAGACACCACAGAAATATAAAAAAAATTAAGAAATTACTATGAGAAACTATATGCCAACAAATTTGACAACCTGGAAGAAATGGGTAACTTCCTAGAAGAATACAACCTTGCAAAGCTAACTCAAGAAGAAATGGAAAATCTGAATAGACTGATTATTACCAAGGAAATTGAATAAGTGATCAACAAGCTCCCAACAAACAAAAGCCATGGACCAGATGGCTTCACAAGTGAATTTTACCAACCATTCTAAAACCATTATCATCTATTCTACTCAAACTATTCAAGGAGGAAAGGCTCCCAAACTCTTTCTATGAGGCCACTATCACCCTGATTCCAAAACCACATAAAGACAGTACAAAAAAGAAAAACTACAGGCCTATATCCGTGATGGACATAGATGCAAAAATCCTCAACAAAATATTAGCAAACAGAATTCAGCAATATATTAAGAAGATCATACACCATAATCAAGTGGGGTTCATCCCTAGTATGCAAGGTTGGTTCAATATACACAAATCAATTAATGTGATACTTCACTTCAACAAAATGAAAAACAAAAACCATATGGTCATATTAATAGATGCAGAAAAAACATTTGACAAAATTCAGCTATTTATGATAAAAACTCTTAGCAAAGTGGGAATAGAGGGATTATATCTCAACATAATAAAGGCCATATATGATAAACCCACAGCTAACATCATACTCAGTGGGGAAAAGCTAAAATCATTCCCTTTAAGATCAGGAACAAGACAAGGCTGTCCACTTTCTCCACTTTTATTCAACATAGTTCTGGAAGTTCTAGCCACAGCAATCAGACAAGAAAACGAAATAAATGGCATCCAAATAGGAAAGGAGGAAGTAAAATTGTCATTATATGCAGATGACATGATACTATACATAGAGAACCCCAAAGACTCCACCAAAAGCCTGTTGGAACTGATAGATGAATTCAGTAAGGTAGCAGGATACAAAATCAATATTCAGAAATCAGGTGCATTGTATACACCAATAACCAAGTATCAAAAGGAGAAATTAAGAAAACAGTCCTATTTACAGNTCCTGCTCTAGTTCCTGATGACTGATGGCTGACAGCTTTAGAGCCTCACCCCTCCTCCATGCCCTGTGCCCCACATCTGTACAAGGTGATAAGAAACCTTACTGCTCCCTCCTTGGTGGTAGCAAGTGACTAAGTTCACACAAGTTCCTGCCCTTGTGTGTGAACTCTCACCCTAGCCCACACCCTAACCTCAATAAAAAAAAAAATCTGTACACCTTTCCTTTCTCTCTCAGGCTATTTCATGCCTGCTTGAGAGGTCTGCCTTACTGTCCCCAGAGACCTCAGTTATGGAAGCAATAACCCCTTTCATACCCTAGTGGCTGAGCACGGGGTCAGCAGCTGAGGGATTCCCATGCTCAGGGGCTGAGCCTTCATTCTCCTGTACTCCATGGGGGAGCTTAGAAATGACAGAAGAAGGGAGGGCAGCCTCTAGGGTGTCTGCTCAGGAAAACTTCCTCCTGGCTGGGGACTGGAGATGGTATATTCTCTTGGAGGTAACCACTGCTGACACCTTTAGGTATTTTACAATTGTGAGCAAGTTCACCATCACACCACTGTGGACGTCAGTGAGTTTCTTGCAGCCTAAAGCTCTTAACCATGTCCTCAACATCAGCAGGATCCAGGGTAGACTGTTATGGTTATGCTGGAAAGAGAACTTCTGGCTTACTATTATCTCAGGTTGTGCAAAAAAATTGACTGGAAGCAGCCCTGTGACACATGAGTACAGGGATTTGGTGGCCTAACTTGTCATGCCTTCTTCCTTTTCTGAGCTCTAAGTTTGAAATGACTTTCTAGACAGTCAAATCAGACAGGGAGAAAGGAAGAACTGAATCTGTGATAAATGTCACACAAGGTAAAAGCAATCCTTCTGCACAAGAATATTTCCATTCAGCCGGGTGCATATGGTTACTTCTAACGTCTTGGAGGAATTTAGGGCAACATGGTCAGCTGGGCTTTGTTAACAGTTGTATTTCCACAGGCCTCCTGGATTTTCATGTTTGGGGATGGGAATAGAGCAAAAAGCTTATAGCTCTTCACTATATTTTTATTTGTTAAAGCTTTATACAGATGTTAACATCTGCCTCGTGGAGTGCCATAAATGGTGGACAGTAATGAAAGAGATGAGAGAATTTTTCTCTCAAGGAATTGATGATCTTAAAATGATAATACATGTTTCACTTGAACAGCATTTTTGTTTTTTCCTGACATTGTCTAAACCCTGCCATTAGAAAAAAATAAGATGTTATGTGATCAGAGTAAGAATGTGTAAATAATTTCAGTGTGTTCATGATGCTGATAAATTTATGAGAAAGTAACTGTGTTCAGAGAGTAAGTTTCTGATGATGCAGTCATAGAATAAATATTTGGAGACAACAGAATCATACATAACCTTCCTATAAATAGAGTTTAGGTGTCCAGTGCTGTCAGTCTCACTCATCCTACTGTACACATATTTGGGGTGTTTCAGGACTCAGTGGCCTTTGAGGATGTGGCTGTGACTTTCACCCTGGAGGAGTGGGCCTTACTGGATCCTTCACAGAAGAAACTCTATAGAGATGTGATGCGGGAAACCTTCAGGAACCTGGCTTCAGTAGGTAGGATGACATGTTACCTTCATTTTGTCAATTAGAAGACAGGTATTTCTTATCCATCAACATGGATAAGATTTGTAATTTCTAAGATGTGTAATGTGGGAAGGGAGGACATTGGTAAATAAACTAGGCGCAGCCACAGCTCATCATAGAACTAGAACCTAATAATTTTTCTATAAATTCTAATACTTTGGAATCATTTTTTGGGGGGTCTGCATTTTAGGAAAGAAATGGGAAGATCATGACATTGAAGATCAGTACAAAAACCAGGGGAGAAAACGAAGGTGAGTCATACAATAGAAAGCAGTGTCTCAGGTGAGAAACCCATTGTGCCGTGAAATTTTAAAAAGAAGCAACCAAAACAATTCCATCTTCAAATGTATTCTCAGAAAAATTTCACAAAGTTAGTCAGATTATATGTTAGTTATATGACAGAGCTGTTCAGGTTTGAAAAGTAGTTCAAATGGAAAACAGCATTAATAAACCCTTTATATGAATATCACTCTTTTGATAATAGCAACACTATTCCAAACATTCAGTACATGTATTAAATTTCAAATCATTTATTCAGTCAAGGGGAAAACCTACAATTTTGCTATAAATTATGAAAATATAATTCAAATATTTTACTAATAATTATAAAATCATTAATGAAGAGCTCATTAGTAATGCGCTTGTCAATTTTTACAGAAGTCCAATGTTAGAGAGAGCCTGTGAAGGTGAAAAGAGTCATCAATATGGAGAAAATTTCAGCCTTATTCCAAATCTCAGTCTGAAGAAGAAAACTCTTCTTGAAGTAAAACCATGGGAACATAGTATGTGTGGAAAAGTCTTTGTGCATCATTCATCCCATAACATGCACATCAGATATCACATTGAACACAAGCCATATGAGTATCACAATTATGGAGACAAGCTATATAATTATGACATACGTGGCAGAGCCTTCAGTTATCTCCAGTGTTTTAACAAACATGAAAGAAATCACAATGGAGAGAAAACCTATAAATGTAAGGAGTGTGGGAAAACCTTTAGTTCTTCAACTTCACTTCAAATACACGAAAGATCCCACACTGGAGAAAGACCCTATGAATGTCAACAATGTAGTAAAGCTTTCAGTTGTCTCAGTTCTCTTCGACGTCATGAAAAAATTCACACTGGAGAGAAACCCTATGAATGTAAGGACTGTGGAAAAGCCTTCAGATATTATCAAAATTATCGAAGACATGAAAGTAAATTCATTGGAGAGAAGCCCTATGAATGTAAGGAATGTGGAAAAGCTTTCATATGTTATCAAAGTTTTCGAAGACATGAAAGAAATCATGGTGGAGTGAAACCATATGTATGTAAGGAATGTGGCAAAACATTCAGTTGTCTACGTTATCTTCGAAAACATGAAAGAAATCACACTGGAAAGAAACCCTATGAATGTAAAAAATGTAGTAAAGCATTTAGATATCCCAGTGATCTTCAGAAACATGAGAGAAATCATACTGGAGAGAAACCCTTTGAATGTATGGAATGTGGTAAAGCCTACAGAGATTACAGTTCCTTACAAACACATGAAAAAACTCATACTGGAGAGAAACCCTTTGAGTGTAAGGAATGTGGTAAAGCTTTCAGTTCTCATCAATGTGTTCAAATCCATGAAAGGAATCACACTGGAGAGAAACCCTATGAATGTAAAATATGTAGCAAAACATTTGGTTATCCCAGTTCTCTTCGATATCATAAAAGAACACATACTGGAGAGAAATCCTATGAATGTAAAGAATGTGATAAAGCCTATAGATACCTCAGTTCCTTACGAATACATGAACGAATTCATACCGGAGAGAAACCTTATGAATGTAAGGAGTGTGGGAAAGCCTACAGATGTTATCAAAGTTTTCAAACACATGAAAGTAATCACACTGGAGAGAAACCATATGTATGTAAAAAATGTAGTAAAGCATTTAGTTGTCTCCATTATCTTCGAAAACATGAAATAAATCACACTGGAAAGAAACCCTATAAATGTAAAAAATGTAATAAAGCATTTAGGTATCCCAGTGATCTTCAAAAACATGAAAAAAATCACACTGGAGAGAAACCCTTTGAATGTAAGGAATGTGGTAAAGCCTACAGAGATACCAATTCCTTACAAATGCATGAAAAAACTCATACTGGAGAGAAACCCTTTGAGTGTAAGGAATGTGGAAAAGCCTTCAGATGTTATCAAAGTTTTCAAACACATGTAAGAAATCACACTGGAGAGAAACCATATGTATGTAAAAAATGTAGTAAAGCATTTACTTGTCTCCGTTATCTTCGGAAACATGAAAGAACTCATACTGGAGAGAACCCTATGAATGTAAACAATGTGGAAAAGTCTTCATTTATCACACAATCTTTTGAAAATGTGAAAATGTACACTGGAGAAAAATCTTATTAAAATGTGCAGAATGTGGAAAGTCTTCAATTATCCCAGTTTCCTTCAAAAGCCTAAAAGAACTCACTGCATAAAAACTTTTGTAAACAGCATGGGAAAGACTTGAATTGGTCCACATTCTTACAAGTGAAAATTCCCCCACCAAAAAAGAAAGTAAAATGTAAGTAATGTGAAAAGGCTTGATAGAAATTAATCCACATGTAATGTACCAGAAAGTTTTCAATGTGAAAGAATTTTCTTTGATGTTGTAAATATAGTGTTTATTGAACCTCTTTTTATAGTGCATCATTGGACTGTGGATTTCTACTAATTACTTTCAGAAATGAATATTCACATGAGATAATGAGAGTTGTCTTTCATTAATAGTACATAATATTAATAGGTAATGCTTTTTGCTTAAAGCATTTAATAATATTTCTCTCCATTTTGAAACCTGTTAGATACGTGGCAAAATTGAAGTGTACTTTTTATATACAGTTAGGTTAACTATTTTTTATAATTTTTTTTTGTTCTCTTTTAGGGGGCCATTGAAAAATGACATTTAGGTATTTGGATTTTCCTAGTGGCCTGTAGCAGTTCTCTATATCCCTAGTTCATTATATAGATTCTGTCTTTCCCTCTGACAAAACTACTTTTTTGAGGTGATGGGTATAGGAGCGTTTTTCTAAAAAGTTGGAATAAATTTTATGTATAGAAAGTTTAGGAAAAAATACAGTTATATGTGAATTATTTTCATATTTGACCCTTTGCTTTTTGTCCTTCCTTTGGGCTAATATTTTGTGAGTAGACTTTGAAATAAGAAAAGGGACCTGTGATAGGGCAACAGAATCTAGAGCTGGAGATTTTCCCTCCCATTGAGTAATGGTAGGAGTTTGATTTTCAGAATCCATCTCTTTTATGGTTCTTGGTAGTCTTCATTAATGGCCTCACTTGCGTGAGATTTGGAAGGCAAAAACAAAGAAGATTTTAGTCAGATTTTGAAGCCGCCCATTCACACAGACAGATACGAGTTGTGATCAAACAATACAGTGAATGTTTAAATAAAAAAATTATTACAGTAAAAGACACATTGCCATTAATCCCCCTCAAAATACTCCCCCTTGCTTCAGACACACTTATCCCATCGTTGTTGCCACTTTCTGAAGCAGTTCTGGAAGTCCTCTTTTATGAGTGTCTTTAGTTGTACTGTCATGGCTGCCTCAATGTCCTGAATCATTTTGACTTTGAGGAAGAGCCAGAAGTCTCATGGTGCCAGACCTGGTGAATAAGATGGATGAGGACACACCGTAATATTTTTATTTGACAGAACTTGCTGTATACCAGAAGTGATGTTTGATGCGGAGCGTTGTCATGATGGAGGATGATATAGGGAACACTTTAAAACACACCTTCTCTCAACCACAGCTCACACCTGACTGACTGTACCAAACAAATTGAAACTTGTCACACACTGTTACTAAGGTTCAAGGCAACACTTCCCGTATTGAAGATCCCTGCATTTCCATTGGATGGCACTTGGCAGCAGCATTCACCATAGTTTTTTATCACAACAGAAAGCCTCCATGTCACACTTCACTTCTGGTATGGCAATTTCTGTCAAATAAAAACATTACAGTGTATTCTCATCGACCATATTCAGTAAATCTGGCACTGGGTGACTTCTGGGTCTTCCCCAAAGTCAAAATGACCATGAAAGGTAAATGTTTTGAATCAATTCAGGACATCAAGGTAGTCATGACCCCACAATTACAGACATTCATGAAAGAGAACTTCCAGAAACACTCCAGAAAGTGGCAAGAACAATGGGATAAATGTGTTCGAAGCAAGGGAGAGTATTAAGTTAAACATGCACCATATTTTTTTTATCATACCTTCGTATATAGGAGCTTTCATGACACCATCTTTCAGCCCATTACTGGGATTCTTTGCTTTCCAATCAAGACTAACCTCAGAACCACCATCAACTGTCTGATACTTATTTTCTGAGAGGTGTAGGTTTCCACTGATGTCTTTACAATTTCATATCAAAGATCCATCATAGTAGGACTTCTCTGTCAGCCCTCTGTGTCCACCAGGAAACTGATTGAGACTTTCATGCCTATGTCTGATTCCCCTCTTCTCTAGATTATATCCGTATAAGGTCTGATTTGTATACAAAACGCCTTATGCTGTTAACAGTGCTAGTATGCTTTCCTGATTCACCGTGACACTTACAATGGTGCCGTGAAAAAGGACACTTGTCAAGAAGACTGTGGATGTTTTCCTTTTACTTGTAGCTGAATATAATCCCTCAATATGTTTTCAATCATGTTGGATTGTATGTGATTAAAAGTACATGTATTTTCTTGTCAAATGAACACTTCTATAGGTATTTCATAAAAATAACTTTTCTGAGCTCTTGTATGCTAACAAATATTGTTTTCCATTTCCTGAAAAAAATATGTTAAAATATTCCATTATAATTAAGGATTTTCAAATAAACTTTGTTATTCTCTTCATTAATCATTTTACTTTATGGGTTAATTTTATCATGTACATTCATGTTTGAGTAATTTTTCCTCAGGCATATTTTATGTTTTATTCTTTTATAGTTACAATATTTGTTATGTCTAATTGTCATTTCCTGTTAATACAAAAACCTTAAATCATGGTTTTCTCAGTGCCCAGTTGCCAGTGACCCATAGGATCACAATTGTAGTCAGAGAGAGGAGTGTAGAATTCTAATAAGAATGACCACAAAGCACACATGACTGTGGAGTGTAACATAAAAGGGTGCTCAGGACTTGGATAGGATTTGGCCTGTGTTAGATTATTTGATTGCTATTCAAGGCACCAAAACGTTTTTGTATATGGAATGCTGTGAGGAGGTAAACTTATTATGTTGTTGCTAATTATCAACCTTGTTTTCTAGAAGGTAAAAACAATGTAGTGCAGCTAAACTTCATTCGTATGAACCCCCAGTGAGTCATATTAGTAAAAAGGTGATATTGGTCACTTTTATGATTTGGAATTGTCACTTTTACCATTTTGTGAGACATGGTTACAAAATATGTTTTCGTCTTGGTTCATCATGGTCACTGAGTACCTTTAGTGAAGGAGGTATGTGACATCTTGCTCTTTAACAGGATAAAACTTGGCCTTGCAATGGTTGCAGTCCTCTGAAATGGCTTATGCCTTTAGTACTTAGTAGCTAAACACTGATGTATTTCCTACAGTGCGCTATGTAATTTACATAAAGTACTTCAGTGAAAATATATAACTTCTTAGTATACTGCATAATGTTTTTAATATCACCTTTTTGGCTCAACTGTAAGTTTAGGTAAATTGTGGGATAACATAAGCATAGCAAGGAAGGAAGACAGGACCACTGGTCCAAGCAAGCAAGCAAGCATTCCTTGCTCAGAGAGTATACTTTTTTTTTTTAAATTGGGGAATTAGGGGAGGGAACAGCATTGGGGAATCGGGGGAGGGGAACAGACAAGTTGCTGTCCTTTTGTTCTTCAGTCTAGTTGTGGAAAACGTCGCTTCACTGGCCCATTTTTGTATTGTGATCATTCTGCTCTTTCCGGCTGAGGCAGATCGGTCGCTGGCCATTGGACGGCCGCTCATGGCAGTTCACGGCAGCTCATGCCGGCTGCCGGCTGCTCACACTGGTTGCCAGCCACTCACGGTAGTTTACTGCACCCCGTTGCAGCCCCACTGCAGCCTACACCGTTGCTGGTAACTCACGGCAGCCCAGTTCCAGGTCGAGCTGTTGTTCACCATCTTAGCTGTAGAGGGCGCAGCGTCACTGGCCCATGTGGGACCTAAACTGGCGGCCCTGCTGCTCAGAGCTCGCACTCCCAAGCCAACTCTTAACCAACAAGCCACTCCACCAGCCCCCAGACACTATACTCTTGATGCTAATGTTTCAACATCCCTCATTGCCAGGAACTTTAGAGTCATCAAGCCTAATTTAGCAGAAATAATCGAGTGACTGTAGTATTTGGATGTAGTGACATGAGACAAACTTATTATTGCAGTCCTGGTGCTTACGGATGGTAAAGCTTTGGTTTATAGGATGGAAATAAGGACTTTCAAGGAAAGTAAAATGATGTGCCCTAATAGGGAGGCTGGGTGTGTATTTCGTTTCTATGAGGATAGAAGCCTCAGTGAGTGAAGATGTCATTATTGGTCACTTGTATTTCAATTATGTAATATGTATTAAACACTGTTTCTGGAACTGCTTGGTTATGGAACTAAATAATGGGTGATTATATAGGATGTCCTGCTTTCGTTGATTAACAATAAAGACTCACCATAGAGATATAGACATGGTCCATCTTCATTTATGCAGTTGTTATAAATTTTATGTGTATAACCTGTGGTCATGAGTTTGGATATGATTTTATGGAACTTGAGACTTCCTCTTGATTTTGGCCATAGATATTTGTGGTGTCTTTCTGTGTTTAACATCATTTGAGGGCATTTATCACTTTTCTTTAAATATATAAATGTTACAGTATTTAGCATTTTTTCCATTGCTGCTGTACACACCGAGTGACACAATGTGTATCCCATTAGACCGTGGAGTTCTACCAGTTGGAGAAAGACTTACGTTCGCCTGCACCATTGTAGCCCATCCTATGTTTACTTTATGTGTAGGGTGATATTTAGGGAGGTCCATTGCTATTCCCCTGTGGAAACACCACAAAGAGGTATGGATGTGTAAGTCAATCATCCAAGCAATAACAATGAGCTGCAGAGAGAGGGTATCCTTTTGAGTAATATCCTAACGGGGTGTAACAGTAGAGGTTGGAAATTTTTAACATCTTTTTCTTACACAAGTCATTGGAAGCCTTTTGTTTCAATAATACACACAGCCCCACCACCCATTTTGCTGTTCACAGGGTTCATTTCCATGTGCTCGGACTTCCAGCACATTTTATAGAAGGATGGAAAATACACGTAACAGCTTCAAGTTTTATTAAAGAACAAAGGAAATTAAATCTTTTTCATGTTTCTTAGTGCAGTTTTGGAGGGTGTTTATTCAAATGGGCACCACAAGAGTGTTCTCTTGGGGAGATGTCATGTTTTCCACCTTTTGATGGTAGTATTTCTGTACATTTGTGAAAACTCACAAGTACACTTAATGTCATATATGTGCATATATGTATAATACACATATATATAGTGTAATATATGTGTATGTGTGTGTGTGTGTGTGTGTGTGTGTATATATATATATTTAATACAAGTGAATAACACACTTGCTTTCATATGCTGAGAGAATGCTAAGCTCTCCTGAACCTTGGTTTTTATGTTTAACACTTCTTTCCACACAACTGCAGGATCTTTCTTGGGATGAATTGAAGGTCTGTGAGAAAGAATTCAGTCCCCACCAGGAAAACTTTGAAACTACCCACGTGGTCCCTAGTGGTAAAATCAATAAGTGAAAATGGTTTAGGTCACAAGGAAAAATGCAGAGAAACAAAAGTTAATGGATGGTTTTTGTTCTGATATGTAAAGAGTTCTAAATGATCATTATCACCTTCACAAGAAAAATACTGAAAACCTGAAAAACACCACCCCTTCATAGATCACATAGCAAAGCAACACCTTCAGAACCAAAGACAGGTGAATATGGGGAAATACCGCCGACCCGGAGGAGAAACGAGGGGAGCCAGCAAGCTCTAGGAACACATGCGAGTAAACTGGTGATGAATAATTAGCAGAGACACTGTGTGGACTAGCTTGAGTGCTTAAAATTTTAGGGGGTCCAGTCTTAGGGTAACCCCCCAAATTCATTAATTTTTCCTAGAGGAGCTTAAGCAGGTTCTCATTGTGAAGACTAGAGAAAATTGCCTGATGTTCCATGTAGCAAATGGGGTTGGGGGATATTTTGATATATACTCAAATCGTTCTGTTATCTGTGACTTAGGCCATTGCTCCAAGAAAACTACTTCTCTAAAACCTGGTCTGATCGTGGAAAGAGCTATCAGACAACTCCCAGACCCTTCAGGTTTCCCTCTGACGGGAGAGGAGGAATCAGTGTGAAGAACCTGTTCCTAAGTTCATAGTCCAGGGGTTCTGTCCCAGGAAACATGACAGGTTTAATCATAACAAGAACATTTTCCCACCCAAGTACTTGAGCACCATATTTTTAGGTGGAAAATACATGTTCTTTGGTGTCCTTCTTAAACATACCAGGGGAGAAAAATACAAGGAGATCTGCAGCTAAAGCAAATATTAATAACAGTCTAACGACTATTCAAGAAATCATACAACTCCCACTGAAGGTCTATTTACCTCAAAACTTATTGCGAACATTCACAAATATGTGGAAATCAAATAAAATACTCTTGGACAACCAAAGGGTCAAAGAGTAAATCAAAAGTGAATTTTAAAAATACTTTGAGACAATAAAAAAGTTACAGCACAATTGATGAAAATTTGTGGGATGAAGTAAAAGGCAAGTTTATACCAGTGACACGTATATTTTAAAAAGATATCAAAACAACAACCTAAATTTACACCTCAAGAAACTAGCAAAAGAACAACAAACTAAACCTCAAGTTAGTAAAAGTGAGGAAATAATAAAGTTTAGAGAAAAGATAAATAGGATATAGAATTACAATAGAAAAATATCAAAATTGTGTTGGTCTTTTGAAATAAGCAAAATTGGCAAACCTTTAGCTGACTATCAAAAGAGAGAGGAATGAAGTTCATAAAATCAGAAATGAAAGAGGACATTTGCAACAAATTTGTAAAAAAAAAAAGATCAATATGGACTATTATGAACATTTATAGGCAAACAAATTGGATAACCTAGAAGAAATGGACAAATTCCTGGTATTATACAACGTACCAAGAAGAAACATACCCAATTTAGGCTTTCTAGGCTGTGGGTCTACAAGCATGAAAGGAGATTTTGCACTCAGGTGCTTCTGCTTTTGTGGGTAAAGAGAGATGGTTAAATGAGAAAGGTTTGGTTTCTAAAAGAAAATAAAGGCATTGAAGGAAAGGAAACAATGACAGGTGAGATAATAGAGAACTGGGGTGGATTATATATCTTCTCTATCGAGGGTAGGGGCCTCAGTGAGTGAGGATGTTATCACTGACCACTTCCCCCCATCATCTAATATATCTTAGACACTTTGAAGATCTGCTCAGGCATGGATGTAAAGTATAGACAGCAATACAGAAAGTCCTGCATCCTGGCATTAACAGCAATGGTTCCCCATTAAGATAAAGGTGTAGACATGGTTCATTTTTGACATTACAGCCACGGTTATAAGTTTTAGAGCATATGCTATTTGATTGTGAGTATAGACATGGGTGTGTGGGACGTGAATCTTCCATTGCTTTGGGCCATCGGTATTTGTGGTGTTTATGTTCCTGTTTAACATCAATTGAAAGTATTTAAATTGCCTTTTGAAATAGCATATAATTTGCTGCTATTTAGACTGTGTGACACAATTTGTACCTTATGACCTTTGAGTTCCTCCCAGATTGAGGAAGAGTTCTAGTCATCTGTACAACTGGAGCCCATCCTGGGTCTTCTATGAGTAGACTGATATCTGTGCAAGTCCAGTGTGATTTCCTGGTTAAAACACCAGAAAGACCTATGGATGTCTAGAGGACAATGATCTGAGAATAACTGAAGTGAACTGCAGTCACAGAGTATCATTTTGAGTAATATCCGAATGCAGGGGCAAGGCAGTATGGCAACATACTCAAACTGGGAAATTTTCTATGCCTCTTTATAAGATGAATCGTGGGAAAATTTTTGCTTCAATGTTGCATACAGCCCCCAAAACCCATTTTAGCTGTTTTTAAGGGTCATTTCCATGTGTTTACACTTATAGGAGATGTGAGGAAGATGGGTAGAAGGTAACAGCTTTTGTTTCATTAAACTGAAAAGGAAATACAGGGTTGGTCCCTGTTTTTCAGTGTTAATTTGTTTTCTTAGCAGTGTAAAGATTATGTAATTTATAATTTGTATCTCATATGATCACCTGCCGCGTCGTTCCTCTCATCATGCAAATGAAGAAAGTTAAGCACAAATCTTACCAAATTCACATACTCGTAGTTCATAATAGTGGACTCTTAGTTCTGAAGGCATAATGTGTGCCCACCCTGTGGGGCAATGTGAAAAAATTTAAAGTCAGATGAACACTGCAAGGATTGTATAATTGTGCATTTTTACAAATGTAGCATCAGTTTCTAAACAGGCTTCATAAGGCAACATGGTGACATTCTGGAAAAAACAAAGGTATGGGAACCTCGAACACATCAGTGGTTAAAGGTGAGGGGTTCAGCATAAACCATAAGAGTGTTCCTTGGGCTGATGGAGTGTTTTCCACCTTGATGGTGGTATACATTTGTGAAAACTCAAAGCTACTCTTAAAACAGTATGTGTACATACTAAAAACAATTAATAGAAAACAACAAAAATGTTTCCACATGCTGGGGAAATGTTAAACTCTCCTGAACTTAGATTGCTTCATGTGTAATTCATCCTTCCACCACCTTGGGGTCCTTCCTAGAAAGAACTGAAAAGTGCAGTGAAGAAGGACACGGGTCACAACAGGACTTTCTTGGTGCCAAGTTTGATGTTAGGAAACACTCTCTAGGTCTACACCTGCCCTCATTCACTGGTGAGAGTGCTAGGGCTCCCGGTGCCCACCTTTGAGATGACACCAGGTTTCTCAGGTCACATCTGGGAAACGCTGTGGTCTGAAACAGGTGCATCTGACAGATCTCCCCAAGCAGGTCCGGCCTGGGTATAACCTAACCTAATCCTTGGGCATCAGCATCCTGTCTTCCCAGAGCAGGTCTCGAGGCCATTTCCAGCGCTTAAGGTTCCCATCTCGAGCTGACTCTGCCTGCTTTCCGGGAAACATGTTTAAATAAAACACCTGTCCCAGTCTGGAAATTTTCTGCTGTGTTGCAACCCTAGGGAACTGTGCGGTGAACAAGTGACAGAACCCAGAGCCCATGTCTTGAGAAATAGGCCCCTCGAACACAGCAATCCCGTGTCGTAAATATCAGCTCTGCCCCAAGAAGCACATTTCACAATAGTCTCAAAACCACCAGTGATGTCTGAAGGAGACATCTTGCTTTGTCCTAGCTCTAGGAGTCCCTCAGAAGCCTGGCTGTCCCTAAATCACCTTTCCCTAAGAAACTTTTTCTCATCCACCGCTTTTTTAGGTTTATGGTCTGGCTGCTGCGTGCCCCTTCCACCATCCCTTGCCCCAGGCAGCTACTGATAGCATAGGCCTTCACATCTTTCAGCAAATAATGACAACACCTGGAAAGCCACCTGCCTGAGGAGAAGCAATAAAGGTCAGCTTGTGTTCTGGTGGCTCAGGGAACAGACAGGTCACTGCCATCCAGTCACACAGTCGCCCTATATTAAGCACAAGGTCAATTTTATCCCCTGGCTCCAGGGAGCCACACAAGGAATCTGGGCTCCTGTCCTGAAAGCCACCACTGTGCTGGGGAATGGCAGCTGGTAGGCATTAACCCAAAATGCCATAAAGCTTTCCTACCCACAGTCAGCCACCTTTTTCTTTTTTTTTTTTCCAACAGTCACTGCCCTGGATGCCGTACATTTTTTATTCTGTTCCACAGTTCTAAGCAGGTGTCTGTTCATTTTGTCCAGATTAATGGTTGCTTCAGTGGAGAGAATGATTTTTTGAGCTCCTTACTCTGCCACTGTTGTTAACATGACCCGGAAAATATTTTGATATATCAATTTTTCTTTATTCTCCCTCATGATTTTTTGTTTGGTTGGTTGGTGTTCAAAACTTCTTATCACTTTGTAAAGTTTCTCCTTTGTATGCATGTAAAAAATAACACCACAATTTTAAAAATTGTGTTATTTTATCTTCATTAATTGAATCAGGTACTTTTGAGGAAAACAACCCCTGCGATGTTGCTGTCACTCAGATCTGACTGGGCTATGAAGTCTGTCTGTATATGTTGTACAGATGATGCTGATGGAACCCCTTCAGGTCTCACCAGGCACAAGACAGTCACATCTAAGGTGGATTATCACCACCCGCAGTTGAGTGGGGAGAGTTAGTGGGCTAAAAAATGACCACCAAAAAATTGTGTCCACCCAGAACCTCAGAATTTGACTTCATATGGAAATTGGATCTTTGCAGATATGGTTAAAAATCTGAAGACAAACTCAACCTGGATTTAAGATGGGCCCTAAATTCAATGACTGGTGTCCTTATGAGAAGAGGAGAGGACACAGAAGCATGGAGGGAAGACCACGTGAAAGGCAGAGGCAGAGATTGGAGTTACATTGCCACAAATTGAGGAATACGGGAACCGCCAGGAAGAAGCCATGAAGGACTTCCTGCTGTTGATAAACTGAGTCAGTGTAGGACTCCCCATTAGTTCTCACTCAAACTATCAAAACCTAATAGTACCTTGCTTTAAATTTCCAATTATCACGTGACTTATCATATGGGTGTCCTGAGGACTACTGACCATGTCTGATGCCATCATTTATATTTCTCAGGTCCCCAGTTATCACACTTGAATGCTTACATTTTTAAATGTAACTCACTGAAATCATTGTCTACATTTAGGAGTCACTCAGAAATTATTTAAATGCATGAGAGAGACAACCCAGCTAAAATTAACTTAAGATAAAATGATGTATAACAGATTATAGGAAGAAAGAAGAAAAGAGGGGAGAAGTCAGCTCATGTTAACGGGACTTGAGTAGATGTGTCCAGGCACAGACACATGCAATATTCAAATGAGGGGACAGGTTTTGTCCTGTTCGGGTCTGAGTCCAGGGAGGGGCATAGGCTGTGGTTACCCCCAATCATGACCTGGTGTCCCTCTTCCATTTCTCTGTCTCTCTGTCCCTCTCAGGAGCCCAGTTTCCTGCCCTGGGGCCTCAGTTGTTCCCTCAAGGTTAGCCTGAAGCTGCTGTTCCCTCGCAGCTCAATACACTGCCTACTCCTCAGAGAGTTCCCCCCATTGTCTTGGCATAGAATTAACACCCCGTCGTTCACAGAATGTAAAAGAATTTATGAGACTCTACAAGAGTAAGCAAAGATTTATTGAAAGTCAAAGAGAGAGACAGTTCTGGGCAAAGAGAAGTTTTGCCAGGACAGAGCCTGATAGGGACGGCTGCCCTGATGAGAAGGAGTGCTGGGGTTTTATATTTTTCCATGCAGGATGTAGGGTACTTGTCAGTTCGCAGGGAGGCTGCCTTTACAATTGTCTTCTCCTGGGAGCTGTCCTGTTCCCATTTATGATGGATGTGTGCTTGCAGGGGGTTGTTGTTGCAATTGGGAACTATTCTGTTCCCACCTATGATGGATATAAGGTGCTTGTCAGCCTGCAGGTGCAGTGCTAGGTAGGGGAGTCAGAGTCCAGGAGTTAATGTTCAGCTCACTCCTGTTAACTCACAAGCTCGTTCCTGTTAACTCTTTGCCTGTCCCATTCTGCCAGCTCACAAACCCACTCCTGTTATTTCTTTACTTGTCTCATCACCCATCACCGTACCTGGGGTCCATTCTGTTACCCTTACCTCCTCACCCACCCACTTTGGCCTAACCTGGAGATGCTTGCTTGTCACAAATTTGGAGGGAGAGAGATCTATTGGCATCTGGAGGCTGGCTGCCAGGGATGGTACTCAGTGTCCTACAATGTACCAGACAGCTCCCACCACAAAGAATTATCCATCCCCAAATGTCAATAGTGTGGAAGTTGGGAAACCCTGCTCTAGGGACTTAAAATCTTTGAAGTCCTGAATTAAGTGGAAATCATTTGCAATTCAGCTGAGCCACAAGTGACAGGCTGTATTTAAAATGTCTGCAGTTACCATAAAATCTCTATCCAGCCAAGTGAGTTCAGCAAGTCAAATGCACTCATAACGAAGCTGCTTTCCCCGTCCTGGGGAGCAGATGGCTGGATGGGATAGGGGATTGTAATGGTGGCACTAAATCTTCTATTTTGAGATTTGGATCTCTGGTATAATTTGATTTAACAAGTGTAATTTAGCTTGGGACTTTTTGAAAGCTTTCTTTTCTTTCTTTGCCTCTTAATGATTCTGCTTCCTATACATTTACTATGCATACCAGTTTCAATGTTTTTATTTACTTCAGCCCAGTGCTGGCCCTGTGACTTTGGAGAAGTTTTGCACCTGTATGGTATCCACTTTTGGCTTCAATTTAAATCTACATAACGTATGCAAAGATTGCTGATAACTGGCTTAATTGCACCTTCCCCCTACCCCAAGGACAAAACTGAACTCAATAGAAAATTCCACCATAGGCCTGAAGAGATTTACATCCTGGTTAGAAAATATAAAACTTGAGACTGTTAGGTCAGGAGTAGAAACTGCCTTAGGCCTGGAGAAACTACCTGGAATGTGCTGAATAAAAACCATCTTATCTTAGAAGCCGTCTTGTCCTGCTCCCTGCTTGCTTGTGATGCACTGAAAAGGAAAAGCCTTGTTCACCTCCCCCAATAAAACTCCATACCCCTCTTGGGGAGCTATGGTCTTTTCTAACCTGACCTCCTGCTGCTCAAACACACCAAATAAATTCTAATAGACCAATTTTGGTCTCCTGCAACACATTCCTCCAGCAGTGCCTAACAGCTAACAGGCTGGGCCTTTATTACATCTTAAATCACTAACTACAAAAAAGAAAAAGGTGACTAGGTGGTCTTTCTATCCAACCACTCTCTATTCCTCCCTATAAAAGGCCTTGAAAGCAACTTTGTACTTTTTTTTCCCCCCTCAAGACAAAAAAGCATCTCTGGAGCTCAAGTTCGTGTTGAAACCAGCCTCAAGGTCCACCTGTCCTCACTAACCCATAGATTTTTGTGTGAGCAGGTGAGGACTGTGTAGAACTTGTTAACAACACATTCCAGCAGCTTTCTCTATGTAGAACACCTGCTAATGGGCTGTCCTGTGCTCAGGTTATAAACACAAGGAGTCATTAAAACTTTCTGGTTAAAAACTAAATTACTTGATTTTCTTATAAAATACTCTGTTTAAATTTTTGGTTATTATTATTTTGCGTTTGGTATAAAATCAAGATATGTGTAATATGTTTGCCATTAAAGGCACAAAGGTCATGGGTGTGAGCAAAGCTGTACTGGGCTGAGGAAATGACTACAGATGGTAAAGAAATGTGTAACAATATATTTTTGGGTTATAGCATTAATAGATATACTCTGCATAACAATAATACCGTGATAAAGTGAACTGGCATCTTAAGATGCTTAACCATAGAGTTGGGAGGACTATGGGTGGAGCTGGGCCCCTTGTTAACTCTATAATCCTGACTTCCTGTTTATTTTTATGATAATTTCTAGGGGAGGGATCATAATAAAGGGATTAGCCATCTTGTTGCTGTCCTTTTGTTCTTCAGTCTAGTTGTGGAGGACATCGCTTCACTTGCTCATGTTGGTATCATCACTGTGCTGTTCCCTGGTGAGGCAATCACTCGCCGGCCATTGGAAGGTCGCTCACAGAGGCTCATGAAAGCTCACGCCCGCTGCCATCTAGCCCCACTGCAGCCTACGCCGTCGCCAGTGACTCACAGCAGCCCAGCTCCAGGTCGAGCTGTTGTTCACTATCTTAGCTGTAGAGGGCAGTGTCACTGGCCCTCATGTGGGGTCCTAACCGGGGCCCTGCTGCTCAGCTGGCATCCTAAGCCAACTCCTAACCAATGCACCACTTGGCCGGCCCAATGAACCTTTTCTTTTGTGGATTATTTGGAGAGTTATTTTTCACCAGTCAACAACTGCAAAAGTGGCAAAAGGGAATGGAGCTTGGTAAGGAGAAAATTCTGAGATGTTCTAAATTAAATTACAGCGGTGGGAGAGTGAGAAAAAGAGAACAGTTGGCCTATTAATAGCTATGGGCCAGCTCTGACAAAAGACTGTTCACATTCCTCTGTGTCTGTTGGAACCTTAGATTAATGTCTATGTGGCTATTTCTGTTACCAAGGGGCAAAAATCCCCTTTTCGAGGACCCCAAGCGAGGTTCTTTTCCTGTTGAATGTCACAAGCCAATTATGAGACTGAAAGCGAGCGTTGACAGCATAAGCTTTTATTCTATGGCCAGAAAATGGAAAAGGGGGAGCGCAGCTCTCAGATCAGCTTCTCATATGTCTCTTAGCGGTCAAGAGGTGTTTTAAATAGGATAGTAAAAATGAAGGGAAGGCTTAGGTAAATAGGTAGGAGGAACATTCATGGATGTTCTGGGGGAAAGGGGCTGTGGGCTTTCTCAGGATTCGGGTTCCACCTTATTTTTGTTTCTTTATGGTCTCTTCCGGCCACTGTCATGGCAATTGTCAACCATCATGGTGCTGGGAGGTGTATTATTTAGCATGGAGATTATATTATAATGAGCTTTAAAATCTTTTGGAGGTCATTTAGACAGCCATCTTGCTTTCGTGTGGTTTCAGCTAGTCTTGACAAGTTCTTAACTGCAGATCATGGGCCTCCCTGTTCTCAGAGATAGAGGCAGAGTGGTGGAGAGGTTCAGCCAGGCCTCTTAGACCTTCAGGAGGCCCTGCAGGCCTGTCATTGGGTAACATTTCCACTAGTATCCAAAAGAGAGAATAGCCAGGTATAATTGAACCACAGGAGCCTCTGCTTTTCATTTACACTTGAACTTTCCAATCTTTTACCCACAGCCAATCCACAGGAGGAGACACTTCTTCCTTGCCGACTGCGCCTGTCCCATAGCTGGCCCCTCTTCAGTTTCTCCCACCCTCTTTGTCGCTAGCTAATATAAATTCTTTCAGAATGGCTTACATCTCTCTCCCTACTACTTGGTGTATAAAAATGCTCAACAACTCCAGGACAGTGGATATGCTTGTCTTTTCTCTCTCTCTCTCTTTTTTTTTTTTTTAGCTGAGCCACCCTGCTACCTGTTGGCAGCTCAGCGGCTGCTCAGCTCGGGCTGGACT
>NW_017733310.1:9278-22479 GCF_001890085.2 Hipposideros armiger | reverse complement strand
TAATAGAACATTGATGGATTCCAACCTTTTTTAATTTTCTCCAGTCCCTGGGAGCAAGTTGCAGTCTTTTTTTTTTTCCTCTTGTGCTCAATTGCCCTGTTTTTGAGGTCTCTTTTCTCTCCTTTAAACCATGGTTCTCACCTTATTTGGGGGGAAATAACTTCAACAGAATACAGTGGGAAAAGAAAAAAAAAAAAGAAAGTAAAAGCATGAGAAATGATACATCTGTAAATAGTACCCACATAAAAGCTGTAAGATTACACATATTTCAGGCAAATAGGCTTAAAATTAAAAAATATTACTAGAGATATTAAGAGAAATTATATCATGCCAAAAGGGTCAAAGTTTATGGCCTTAACCTAAAATAAAACATATTTAAAAATTCATAGTCATTTTTGCTTACATTAACAAAGAAAAATATCAAATCAATAACTTAACCTTTTACCTTAAGACTTGAAAAGATGTGGTACTAATCCAAAGAAGGAGAAAGGAAATAATGAAAATTAGTGCAGAAATGAATGAAATAGGAAACAGAAAAACTCTACAGAAAACCAATGAAACCAAAAGTGGATTCTATGGAAAGAGTAATAGAATTGATAAATCTTTAGCTAGATTGATCTGGAGAAAATAAGGGAAGATTCAAATTCAAAGAATCAGGAAAAAAAAGTGTTATTACTAGTGACATTACAGAAATAAGAAGAATGATAAAGGAATTTAATGATTGTATGCCAGAAATTAGATAACTGAGATGAAATGGACAAAGACCTTGAAAGAAAAACTACTGAAACAACTCAAGAACAAATGGAAAGTCTAAATAGAACTAAAACAAGTGAAGTAGTTGAATTAATAAACAAAAAACCACCCACAAATTAAGACTAGGTACAGATGTCTTCAATACAGAATTCTCCAAAACTTTTAATGAAGGTTAGTACAGATTCTTCACAAACTCTTAAAAAAATAAAAAATAGAATGGACAAAAATCCTTCACACTCGTTTTCTGAGGCAAGTACTACTCTAAAACTAAAACCACCAAGTTATCACAGGAAAAAAACCTAATAAACCTATTTCTTTGGGGAATATTAATGCAAAATCCTCAACAAATACTAGCAAAATATACAAAAAATTATACTCCATGACCAAGTGGGATTTCTTCCAGGAATGAAAGGTTGGGTTAACATCGCAAAATTCACTAATGTAATAAATGAGATCAGCAGAGTAAAAAGCAAAAATGCCAAGATCATCTCAGCAGACTCAAAGAAAATAATTGACAAAATCCAATACCTTTTTGGGATTAAAACACTCAGCATAGTCAGAATAGAAGGAAATTTCCAAACTTCATTGTGAGCATCTGTGGAAAACCCATAGCTAATATTATATTTAATGGTGAAAGACTGAATGCTTTTCCATGAGGGCTGTGCTAGCAGAGAGCAAAGTGGCTAAGAACTGCACCAGGGGTGGTGCTACCCCCCCCTGGCAGCCCTGGTGACCAGCTGGTTCCTCCTCAGCACCTGCGTGGTGCCCCGGTCCGTGTCTATGCCTGGAGCCCGGGAGTCCCTGGGAGGAGGCGATGGACCAGGCAGCCATTCCACGACCCCAGGCTGGCTGGCACCACAGAGTGACAGTGCCCAGTGTGAGAAATGGTGCTGAATGACCAAGGCCCACACATCGCAGCTACTGCCGAGACTGGGTTGGGGGTGTCCCCCAGGGCAGGCAGCGTCCAGGACTGACTCTTGCTGGGAATCCGCCACGGCTAGATCCAATGAAACCACTCAGAATCGGGCCACCTCTGGAGCCAGAGAGAGGGGCAGGTGCAGCCTGGTCCAGAGGCGCCTGACTCACTCCCAGAACCTGATGACATGGGCCCAGAGGTAAATAAGTTTGTCACACGTGAGGCCGGCCAGGCTGGCACTGACAGAAAGTGTGCAGTGGGGCAGGCTGGGCGGGAAACAGTCATGTGCCCAGCCACCTTAGCACGCATCCAAAGCATCGCTCTTTTGCTTGAAAACAGGCGAGTTGAGTGCTCACTTAAGCAGCGCATATACTAAAATTGGAACGATACAGAGAAGATTAGCATGGCTCCTGCACAAGGATGACACGCAGAGAGTGTCTTGTACACTTAAACTTATGGCAACCCTTTTCCAGTGTCCTTGATCCTTGCAGTAGTGGCAAAAAGTTGGAGTTCTCTGGTTTCCCACAGGGCCTCTCATTTGCCACTGCTGAAAGTCAAGTCTTGGCAATCTTACTTCTAGGTGGCTCTTCTAGGGTACTGGCAAGCTCATTAGCCAAATATACCAAGCCTAGGGTAGGCATATTTCCCCATCCCATCCTGGATTTCCTAACCAGAAGGGAAAAGTTTTTGTTCAGCCCAATGACAAACCATTAAAATCTACCTGTGTGTAGTCAACATCCGAAGGAGAGCAGAATTTTCCTTAAAAATTACCTGAAATCTATTATAATAGTTACAAACAGATTCATCAGGCCTTTGTGAGCAAGACTGAATTTTGCTCCTATCAACAGCCTTTGGAAAAGCCTTGTGAATTGTTTGATGTAGCTTTTGAGCAAGTTCCCTGGCTTCCTCTCAATAATTGGAGGTTTGCGTTTCTAAATCCCTATCAGGATGCTCCCAGCCGGCAATCCTCATCTAATGTCTAGCTTGGCCTTCACCAACCAACATATGGATTAGCTGGTACAAATCAGAAAACCCAGGCTGATAGGCCTGGATAGTAATATCAAATTCCTCAGCAAACTTATTAGAATCCTCATTTACCTTAGGAAATTCCTTTACAATGGCTCGTAACTCAGCTTTAGTCCTGGGGACATAGGAGATGTGGGCTTTATTAGGATCTCCAGAGGGTTTAATCTTAAGTGGAAAAGTATTGATAAGTTCCGAGGAAGAAGAGATAGGAGAAAGATTTGAGAGAAGGTGACCCTGGGGATTGAGTTGAAAGTGGAGGAGGCCGCAATGAGGGACAAGATGGCGTCAGAGGTGGAGTTTGAGACAAAGAAGCAGTGGGGGAAAGGCAAGGCAGTATTGTAGAGGGAGAACATGAGGTTGCAGGAACCATTTTTTCTCTTTTAGAATTTTTAACAGCCTCTGTTAACTTTGAGACTTTATTTTGTAAAAAGGCCACTTTAGAAATACAGTTTTGTTTGGAAGCCTCAATATACCACTCCAAATAGGCATTCCATCTTTCTTTCTCAGTTACAGTGCTGTTATTATCCAATTTAGTTTTAAGAAAATCAAGTTTGGGAATCTCAAAAGGGCCACTGATGTTTTTTCAAATTACTCTTAGTCAATCTGTCCATTTAGTTAGATACATGCACGAAGATTATTCCCTGTGGGTTTTAAACATATACTCAGCCAGTGTCCCTGGTGGAGGAGGGAGAATTTTAGAAGGCTTAGACAGCAGGGATCCCATTTTTTTTTTTTAAAGATTTTATTGGGGAATTGGGGGAGGGGAACAGCGTTGGAGAATTGGGGGAAGGGGAACAGACAAGTTGCTGTGGTTTTGTTCTTCAGTCTAGTTGTGGAGGATGTTGCTTCACTGACCCAAGTTGGCACCATCATTGCACTCTTCCTGGGTGAGGCAGATCAGTCGCAGGCTTCTGGACGGCCGCTCACCACGGCTGCTGGCCGCTCACACTGGCTGCTGGCTACACACAGTAGCTTATGGCAACCCACTGCAGCAGGGGACTGCAGACTATGCCGTCGCCAGCGACCCACGGCAGCCCACGGCAGCCCAATCCCAGGTCGAGCTGCCGTTCACCATCTTAGCTGCAGAGGGCAGTGTCACTGGCCCTCATATGTGGGATCTGAACCGGGGCTCTCTGGCGTCCCAAGCCAGTTCTTAACGAACACGCCACTCGGCCGGCCCAGGGATCCCATTTTTAATACTGGGCCCAAAACACTTCACAGCTCGAGCAACCTGCAGGTCTTCAGCTAACCTCACTCTGGAATAATCTGATCACTGTGAATCAGACCGAAGGCTAGAGTCAGTTTCAGGAAATAACCAGCTCTCAGGGAGCTCAGTTACAGGCTGAGCTGGCACTGGGCTGAAATCAGTTCACAACTCAAGCAACCTGGGAAACTTCAGCTTGCCCTACTCTCACTCTGGAACATTCTGTGCACTGCAAACCAGAGCTAGAAGAGCCACCTAGAAGTAAGATTGCCAAGACTTTTGACTTTCAGCAGTGGCAAATGAGAAGCCCTGTGGGAAACCAAAGAACTCCAACTTTTTGCCACTACTGCAAGGATCAAGGACACTGGAAAAGGGACTGCCGTAAGTTTAAGTGTACAAGACTCTCTGCCTTCTCACCAGTCTCTTTCAGGTCTTCCTAATTCCTAGTGATGGGACTTTGAGAAACTACAGATGCTTTTTCCAGTCCTTCCCCTTAATCTTCTTGGAGAAGTTTCTCTTCAAACTGGGGAGGAAACTACTTCTGTTCTTATTGACCCCAGTGCTACACTCTCGATGCTCAGCCCCACTGTTCTAAACTGACCCCTGCCTCAGAGTAATAAGATATTTCACATAGTGGAGATTTCAAATAAACCTCAACAGGTTTATGTATCTGAACCTATTCCCTTTTGTCTAGATCCCTTAAGAGATGAACATTGTTTTCTCCTTAGTTCTTCTGCCCCTACCCATTTATTTGGCAGAGACTTCTTAGAGAAGTATCATGCTGGAATATCATTTTCTTGAAAAGGAAAAATAATGTTGATGGTAACCGTCAGAATCATCAATCAGGTGAATTACATGAATTTTCAACATCTTTTATTTGTGTTGTCTCTGATGGTACAGTAACTGAATCTGAAAACATTGATCAGTGGTCTCTATTGGACCAACTACCATCTTCTTTATGGGCAAAATCTTCAACTGATATTGGCAGAATTCACAGTGCATCTCTGATCAAAGTTCAAGTTGATCCTTCAAAGCCTCTGCTCAGGGGCCAGCCGAGTGGCTCAGTTGGTTAAGAGTGCAAGCTCTGAGCAACAGGGTTGCCGGTTCAATTCCCACATGGGCCAGTGAGCTGCTCCCCAGCTGAGCTGCCGCTGAACTTCCAATAGGTGGCAGGATGGCTCAGCTGGTGAGAGCCCATGCTCCTAACAACAAGGTTTCTGGTTCAAGTCCCTCATGGGATGGTGGGCTATGACCACCCGCAACTAAGATTGAACACAGCACCTTGAGCTGAGTGGCCGCAAGCTGCCAATGGGTGGCCAGATGGCGACTGGACTTGGAGCTGAGCCTGCTGCGCCCCCCACAACTAAGATTGAAGGACAACAACTTGGCTATTTCCCTTCCCCAGTTCCCCAACACTGTTCCCCCTCCCCAATTCCCTAATAAAATCTTTAAAAAAAAAAAAAGAAAAGCCTCTGCCCAGAATTAATCAATATCCTATAAGTAAGGAGGCCTTCCAAGGTATAAAGCCCATAATAGAAGATTACATAGCTCAGGGTCTTATTATTCCTTACACTAGTCCTTGTAACACTCCTAGTCTAACTGTGAGAAAGCCAAAGGGATGAGGTTGAACATTGGTCCAGGACCTCTGAGCAATAAACCACATTGTTATCCCTTGACACCCTGTCGTTCCTGGCCCTCATACATTGATGGCATACATTCCAACTGGAAGTAAATTCTTTACAGTAATCTATTTATGCAGTGCATTCTTCAGCATACCAGTTGATGAAGCTAGCCAATACCTTTTTGCTTTCACTTGGAAAGGAAAGCAATTTACCTGGATAGTAATACCTCAGGGTTTCACTGACAGCACTTCTGATTTCTCACAGATTCTGAAGACTGATTTGGACGATGTAGTTTTCCCTAAAGGTTCCACTTTGTTACAATATGTAGATGATTTACTTCTTTGCTCCTCTTCTCAGGTTTCCTCATGGGATAATAGCTCCATTTGTTGGCACTTTTGGCCTTAAAGGGACATAAAGTCTCTAAAGAAAAACTACAATTTGCTCAAACTCAGGTTCGATACTTAGGACATCTGACATCAGAACAGGGTCTGTGCCTGGATGCAGACAGGCTCCATGGCGTCCTAAGTTTCCCAACGCCCAAAATTAAGCATCAATTGAGAGGTTTTCTGGGGCTAGTCAGCTATTGCCGGAATTGGATCTCAAAATTTTCTCTTATGGCAAAACCTCCATGTGTCCTATTAAGGAATGACAGTCCTGACCCAATTTCGTGGGGAGACCAGGATGACATGGCCTTTAAGGCCTTGAAGGAGAGTTTAATAAACCCACCTTCTCTTGGGCATCCTAACTACCAGATTCCCTTCTTCCTTTTTGTACATGAAAAGGAAAGAAATGCCCTTGGGGTGCTCACACAGAAACATGGGGATCGACATAAACCTGTAGGATACTATAGTCAACAACTGGACTCTGTGGCTCAGGGATATCCTCCTTGCCTCAGAGCTTTTGCTGCGACTGCCCTCTTGGTTAAAGCCACAGAAAATATTGTTGTGGGATCCCCTCTAACCATCTTTGTGCCTCATGCAGTAGAAGCTCTCCTGAATTCTCATCACACCCAGCTTCTTTCAGTCAGCCACCTTACTTCCTATGAAATCCTTTTGTTAACTGCTTCCCATAAAATGCTTTCACGTTGTAATAACCTTAATCCAGCTACTTTTCTTTCTTCTGAGACTGAGGAAGCCCCTCATGACTGCCTGACATTAACAGATCACCTTCTGACTCCTCGTGATGATTTGCAGAAGACTCTGGGTAAAGCTGATTTCTCATGGCTCACTGATGGTTCATACCTAAAAAACAACAATGGTGAGTACTGTGCTGGTTATGCTGTTGTAACTCCTTCTGAAGTCATCGAGACAGCACATTTGCCTCTGGCCACTTCAGCACTGCAGGCTGAATTATATGCCCTCACTCGAGCTTGCATTTTAGCAAAGGGTAAAGCTGTCAACATTTATACTGACAGCATTTGTGACTTTAGAGTGGCTCACAATTTTGGAATGCTATGGAAACAACATGGTTTCCTTACCTCCAATGGAGATAAAATTAAGAATGGTCCAGATGTACAGAAATTATTGGATGCTATACTTTTTCCTGATGCCTTAGCTATTATTAAGCTTCTGGGACATTCTCTTATAAACTTGACTCCCTGGAGGCCAAAGGAAATCACCTGGCTGACATTTCTGCTAAAAATGCTGCCCTTAAAGGCTTCAGCAGCAAACTTCTGTCACAGTCTAGAGAAAAGCTTCTCCGGTGGATAACTTAGAAAAATTGGCCAGAGAAGCCCAACAATCAGCTTTTGAAGAAGAAAAAACATAACTGGAAATCCAACAATTGTTGGTTTAATAAGAAAAAAGACTCTGGTTCAGACCAAATAACAACCCAGTTCTACCAGACACTCTAAAATTCCCACTCCTAACCACTGTACATGAATGAACCATTGGTCAACTGAGAAAATGGTAGCTTTCATGCACCAGTATTGGTGGGAAAATATTAATAAGGCTGTGAAAAGTGCTTACCTCAGGTGTCCCACCTGTCCAAAGTATAACTCAGGGAAGCCTATTCTCATTGCCCCTGGACATTTTAAGTTGCTAAATGGACAATTTGGGGTCTGGAACCTAGACTTCACACATCTTCCTGCATCTCATGGATACAAGTATGTTTTAGTCATGATATGTATGTTTTCTCACTGGATTGAAGCTTTCCCTTGCAGACAAGGTAATGAACCGCAGTGGCTAAAGTAGTGTTAGAGAAGATTATTTCTACTTGGGGAACTCCTCTTGAACTCCACAGTGATCGAGGAGCCGATTTCACTGGTCAGGTGCTAAAGCAAGTGTGTGCTGTTTGGCCAATCCTACAACATTTTCACTGTGCCTACCACCCTCAGTCTTCAGGATTGGTTGAATGCACTAATGGTATTATTAAGACCCAATTGGCAAAATTTACAGAAACTCTCCAAATACTGTGGCTAAAAGCATTGCCATTAGTCCTTTTCAATCTCAATTGCACTCCTTTTGGGGCTCATAAACTCTCACCCTTAGAGATAATTACAGGATGTCCTATGCATTTGGCCCCTGCCTCTCTTGATCCACAGTTGGTGAAAGGAGACATACTTCAATATTATAAAGGCTTAATTGCTTCTATTGACAATAATCATGCTTTAGTTGAACAGTCATTTCACCATGCACTCCAGAGAAATGAAAAACTAAAAATGCATACTCTACAACCTTGAGATTTTGTTTATTTGAAAAGATACCTAAAAAAAGATTCCCTCCAGCAATGCTGAAAGGGCCCTTACCAGGCACTGTTGACTATCCCCTGTGCTGCTGAACTGCAGGGAGCAGACTCTTGGATACACGTGTCACACCTAAAGAAGGCACCAAACCCTGACTGGAAAAGCACACAGTTTGGTGATCGGACACTAAAGCTGTCACTAAATTTAAAGCAGGTGACCTCTTGGTCATAGAAATGGTGGCAGTGAGGAGGGCTCCCTGAGTTCTCCCCTGGAAATTACCACAAATTGAACATCTATAACTCATCAGAGGAATCTCTGCTCATCAGAGAATCGCAGGAAGATTTCCTGAAGGTGGGCAAACCAGACATGTGGGGGAAGAGGGAAGGGAGGCGTGGGGAGACACAGCCTGCATCCGCGGCTGCGGACACGCAGGGCCCCAGGAAACAGACAGGAGATTGTTACAGCAGCAAGGCAACAGGATGCCTCCCTGCACCCCACAGCCCTGCCAAGAGTTCAGCATAGAGCACAGCGGTGTCCCGAGTCTGAGGCAGAGGCCTTGGCTCAGAGCTGCAGCTGGGCTCTATCAGCCACACAGAAAGAAAAAACTCCATAACCAGGACCCCACTCCCACCCTCCCTCAGCAATCCTACCCCCGCCCTTCCAGAGTCTGAACCTGGTCCCTGAATGAAGTAGTGTCAGATTACAGAGGTGCCGCAGCCACCAGAAGATGGAAATACCCAGCTTGCAGCTGTGATCTAGGGAGGAGGCTGCATGGAGCCTGTGATCACCTACCCAGCCCCCACGTTTTCTAAGTGGCCCCCAGCAGGGCAACTTCAGCTGCTGAGTCACACACAGGGCTCAGCAGCAGGTGGCAGAGGCAGCCCTGGGCTTTCAGCAGCTCAGGAATCTCACACCTTCCACAGCCCCCAGTGGAAGAGGTGCCCTGAGACCCAGGAGTCCTGCGCCCAGGGGAGAAACACACCTCCTGGCTGCAGTTCTCTCAACGCGCGTCTGTGCAGGTGAGAAAAGAAACTGCACTGATTTGTAAAAACTATCAACAACACCCCATAGCCCCACTCATCTAGAACTGCATTGCCAGGTGACCAACTCTGCATCCACAAGACACCGAGGAGTTTTTGTACAGCAGAGGACAACCTGGAGATAGCTTGAATTTTAGCCAAGACTGGCACTGTTTTTTTTTCTGTTTTTTAATTTTTGGTTTTTTTTTTTCTGTTTTGTTTGTTTTTGTTTTTCTATTTTATTATTATCATTTTTAGTTTTTTATATATGTACATACATATATGTGTGTATATATGTATCCATATATATAGGTGTGTAGATGTATATATGAATATATATTTTTTTCTCCCTTCTCTCTCCCTTCTTTTCTTTTTTCTTTTCCCCACTCTACTTTTCCTCTTTTCCATTTTTCTACAAATTTTTTTCTTTTTTTTTTTTTTGGTGTTGCTATTTTGTTTGTTGTGTTTCCTTTGTTTTTTATATTTTTTATACTTCTGTGCATATTCAGTGTTGGTTGTCGGTTGTTTTTACATGTGAGAGTATTTGGTTTCTTTTGGTAGTTGCTGTTGTGCTTGTTGATCCGTTTTGTTCTAAAATTTCTCTGCACCAGGGCTCAGCCAAAGAGGCACAAGCACCATCACACCCAGAGGCCAACTCTAGACCAAACCAGAGCATTACCAGATTTGACCTACAAGAGTCACACCGAAAGGGAATTCTCTACAGGCATAAGAGCCCATAGGGGCCAAACTTCATCTGGGAGATCAACCCTCACACAGCATCTCATACATTGTGGACATAGCCAATCTTCACAGCTAGTCAGCTTGGGAGTCAATCCTACCTACTGACAAGCCAAAAGCAACCAAAGCTCAACTTCAACAGGAGAAGACACACAACACAAGGGACACCTCTGGTACACACGCACAGGAGAATAGGGAGACTGAGCAATTCAAATATAAAGGACACATACCACATAAGTCCACCCAGAAAAGACTGAGAGACCTAGGGGATCTACCTAATACATCGAAGCAAGCACAAAGAGTAAGCCAGAATGGGGAAACAAAGAAATAAATTCCAAATAAAAGAATAGAAGAAACCTCCAGAATTAGAACTAGATGAAATAGAGGCAACCAACCTATCAGAGGCAGAGTTTAGAACACTGATGATAAGAATGTTTAAGGAACTTAGTGAGAACATAAAGGAGGATAGAGAAATCATGAAAAAATCCAGTTAAGAAAAGAAAATGAAAAAAAAAGAACAAAAAAGAAAAATAAGAAAAGCAAATAAAACAAGAAATAAACAATGAGATTTAAAAAAAAGAAGAAAAACATCCAGTTAGAACTAAAAATACAATTACTGAAATAAAGAACACACTCAAAGGAATTACCAGCAGATTAGATGAAGCAGAGGATTGAATCAGCGACTTAGAAGATAAGATAGCAGAGATCATCCAAGCAGAACAGCAAAAAGAAAAAAAAAAGAAAAAGCAATGAAAATAGTTTAAGAGAGCTGTGGGCGAAGAGAGGGAGCAAGGGATCGAGAACATATTTGAAGAAATAATGACTGAGAACTTCCCTAACCTGGTGAATGAAGGAAATCGACATACAAGCTCAGGAAGTGCAGAGAGTTCCAACCAAATGAACCTAAACAGGTCCACACCAAGACACATCATAGTAAAAATGGCAAAGGTTAAAGACAAAGACAGAATTCTAAAAGCAGCAAGAGACAGACAGCAAGTTGCTTACAAGGGCACCCCCATAAGAACATCAGCTGACTTTTCTACAGAAAATTTGCAAGCCAGAAGGGAGTGGCAGGAGGTATTCAAAGCAATGAAAATCAAAGGCCTACAACTTAGATTGCTTTATCTAAGATTGCTTAGATTGCAAGGCTATCATTTAACCCTCCATTGGATGCAACTGATCTCACAGATTCATTGCACACAAATGCCACTATGAAATATGTCTTTATTGTATTAAGTCACAAACACAACTGGTGATAGGTTATGGTAGAGGGAGAAGATACATAAGTGATGAGTCACAACACTTAAGTTAACTGTTAGATATTTGAAAATTTGTGAGCAATGAATCTTTGAGATCAGTTGCACCCAATTAAAATTAAAGGAGAGATAAAGAGCTTCCCAGAAAAGAATAAGCTAAAGGAATTCATTACCACAAGCCAGCATTGCAGAAAATGCTAAAAGGGCTTCTTTAAGCCGAAGAAAAAGAAAAAACATTCTAACTAATGCAGACCAGAAACACAAATAAAAAAATGGCAATAACAATGCACCTATCAATAATCATGTTACACATAAATGGATTAAATGTTCCAATCAAAAGACATAGGGTGGCTGAAAGGATAAGAAAACAAGACCCTTGCATATGCTGTATACAAGAGACTCACCTCAGATCAAAAGACACATACAGGCTGAAAGCAAAGGGATGAAGTAAGATATTTCATGCAAATGGAAATGAGAAAAAATCTGGAGTAGCAATACTTATCGGACAAAATAGACTTTAAATGGAAGAAAATAATAAAAGACAAAGAAGGGCACTACATAATAATAAAGGGATCGATTCAACAAAAAGACGTAACCCTAGTAAACATCCATGCACATAACATAGGAGCACCCAAATATATAAAACAGATATCGACAGACATAAAGACAGAGATCAACAGTAACACTATCGACTTCCAGTAAAATGGCAGAATAGGCGTACAGTATGCCAACTGCCTCCCAGGATCACACCAAAATTACAAATAATTTATACAGCACTAAACCTCAGATGTCCCCTGAACACCAGATGAACAGAACTTCTAAACAAAGGATTTCAAGAAGAGGTCATGTTGAGTCTGGTAGGAGGGGCAGAGACAAGAAAGGGCGAACCCCGTGAGGGTCACCTCAGCGGTGGGGAGGCTTCTCCAGTTGGGGGAGAGACCCTCAGGCCCCACACCGACCTCACCAGCCCAGAGTTACTTGGTTGGGAAGTGGAGTTCCACGATAGCTGGCAGTAGAAATTAGTGAGGACTGTCTTTTCTCAACTTGGTGAGGCAGAGGGCGGCTAGAGAACCAGTTGCCATCCTGTGGAGCCGGCACATGGACTCGCTCACTGGTGAGCACTCACCATATCCCTGGTGGAGGGAGTGGCTGCGTGAGCGGGGCCCAGGAGTGTGCGGGGAAGGACTGAACTGAGTGCCTTTGACATGGGAGCTGGAGGTTTTGGGATCATTGTTCCCCTGGTGTGGAGCTTGCACTCAAGTAGTGTACAGGAGGGTACCATTTTTTCAGGGTTGTGCCCTCCCAAGAGGGTCAGGTCCAGGACCCCAAAGTTTGGTGAAATTGGCGCAGTAGTGCATGTGTGCATGTGTGTGCATGAGGCCTTAGATCCCCACCCTCCGCACTGCTTGTGCTGCGTAGCCAGGGAAATGCCTGGCAGGCGCGCTGCAGCTCCAACAGGCTGCTGACTGAGCTGCAGGAGTGCGTGAGCTGCCTTGAATCCCCCGCTCTCTGCACTGCAGTGTGCAGAGTTGCCAGGCTGGTGATTAGCTGTCGGGCTGCACTGCCTGATCTGTGAGCAGCTGACTGGGAAAGACTGAGACTGGGAGTTTCCCTGGGAGTGTTGGGCTGGGAGCAGTGCGCCTGCATGATCTGGCCAGGGCATTCCTGGCACGTTTGTGTGGGCTGGTTGCCCGTGCAGGAGTGCATGCTGCTCTGACTTCGGTGCCTTGGGGGCCTGCCCTATCCACCTAGAGCTGTGTTTCTGGGGGTACCCTGAGCTCTTGGTGCCTGGTCCCCATGTCTGCAGGCCACAGAGGGTTTTTTGCAGCAGCCAACAGCCCGCAGCAACCTGTGAGGATTTTTGGTGGTGAGCACAGCTCCAGAGCACACAGCAGCTAATTGCAAGAAACTCACTGCAAACCTGAGAGGGAGGCCGGTGTGTGATGCGATGGGTCCTTCCCCCCCAACATAGCTGGTGCGGAGT
>NW_017733310.1:4921-6032 GCF_001890085.2 Hipposideros armiger | reverse complement strand
AATGGCTATCATCAATACATCAACAAACAAGTGCTGGCGAGATTGTGGAGAAAAGGGAACCCTGGTGCACAGTTGTTGGGACTGCAGATTGGTGCAGCCATTATGGAAATCAGTATGGAGGTATCTCAAAAAACTGGAAATGGAACTACCTAATGATCCAGCAATTGCACTCTTGGGTATCTATGCAGAGAAACCCAAGATGCTAATTCAAACAAATATATGCACCCCTATGTTTATTGCAGCGCTATTTACAATAGCCAAGACTTGGAAACAACAGGAATGCCCATCGATAGATGACTAGATTAAGAAACTGTGGTACATTTATACAATGGAGTGTTACTCTGCTTTAAAGAGGAATGAAATTGTACCGTTTGCAACAATATGGATGTACCTAGAGAACATTATGCTAAGTGAAATAACTCAGTCGGAGAAAGACAAATACCATATGATCTCACTTATATGTGGAATATAAGGAACTGAATAATTGAGCAAAGTAAACAGAAATAGTCTCAGAGATATACAGGAAAATCTTATGGTTGCTAGATGGGAGTGGGGTGGGGATGAGGGAGAATGGGAAGGGATTAGACAGAGTAAATTGGTAACTACAATATATTACAGGGATATGAGACAATTTGGGGAATATAATTAATAATGCTGTAAATATTTTGTAAGGTGTCAGATGGGCACATGTCTTCTTAGAGAGACCACTTCATGGACAGTGTAGGTATTTGACTACTTCACTGTACACCTGAAGCAGAATAATATTATATGTCAACTATAATTTAATATATAGTGCCGGTCGAGTGGCGCGTTGGTTAAGAGCTGGCTTGGGATGCCAGCTCTGTGCAGCAGGGCCCTGGTTTGGATCCCACATGAGGGCCAGTGACACTGCCCTCTACAGCTAAGAAGGGGAACAACAGCTCAACCTGGAGCTGGGATGCCATGAGTCACTGGCAATGGTGTAGGCTGCAGCCTCTGCTGAAGTGGGCTGCCATAAGCTACTGTGTGTGGCTGGCAGCCAGCGTGAGCAGCTGGCAGCCAGTGTGAGCTGCCAAGAGCCGCTGTGAGTGGCTGTCCAGAGGCCACTGACTGGTCTGCCTCACCCGGGAAG
>NW_017733310.1:0-1111 GCF_001890085.2 Hipposideros armiger | reverse complement strand
TTTAGGCTATATTATTCCTAATTGTAATACATACATAATCAGGGAGAACCTCCAAGACTGAAAATCTACTTCTGAAAGCAAACAGCAGGGAAAGAACTAAGAAAGAGGCTGCCATTCCAGGCTGGTGATTAATAGATTTTTATTTAAGGGAAATTTACATGTGAGGCATGTCTTGGGCGGATGGAAGACACAATGGATCCCCATGCTGCTTGGCAGGCACCAAAGAATTATATAGGGTAAAGGGGGCAAAATAGTACTTGAATGCTACCAGCTGTGGAAAATTACATGCTTGGCCAGGTCAGGACAACAACCTATGCCAGAAACCAGCACATAGCAGGAAGCAAGCAAGGGGTGTTGATTTTTGTCAGAATGAACACCAGTTAGGATCAAACAGCCTCTAAGTGGTGGAAGGGTTGCAGAAAGCAACCTTCGTTCTGTCAACTGGCAAAAAAATAACTCCCCAGAAAATCCACCAAAAGAACAGTTTATTCGGGAAAAGAAAAAGAAACGAGGTCACCCCAGGAGTGTGCGAATGCACACTTGCTGGTCGGTATTCCAACCAGCTGCTCACATGAAGAAGAAAAAGTCCTGAATTCAAGATGGCTCTATTTACTAGCATCCCTCGCTCAGAAGTTACCACAAGTTTAACAGGAAGTTAGGACTAGAGAGTTAACAAGGGGCCCAGCTCCACCCGTAGACCTCCCAGTTCTATGGTTAAGCATCTTAAGATGCCAGTTCACTTTTATAAGTTCTGGTTGTGGTCCAACTTGTGGTCACATCGTGAAACAGTCTCTCTACACTATGGCAAATGAATTCCTGTTTTGTTTTGTTTTTAAGCTGAGCCATCCTGTCACCAGTTGGCAGCTCAGCACCTGCTCAGCTCGGGCCGGGAATCGAACCTGTTGCTCAGAGCTCAAACTCTTGAGCGAGCTCTTAACCAACTGAGCCACTCAGCCAGCCCAGAATTCCTGTTTTAATGGATCTAAGGGTACAGCAATGGCATATGTATTTTCATTGCTAGGAGGAAAACACCTCAAAGCTTATGTAAGTCTTTGGAATTCGTAGTCTATTTCAAGGCTTAATTATGAAGGCCTAGTGCATTATGCTATGC
>NW_017731546.1:2908544-2909462 GCF_001890085.2 Hipposideros armiger | reverse complement strand
AATATTCCAATGGGCTTAGGAGAGTAATCAAGATTTCCCCCTTGTAATAGAGCAAATTGTGTTTGTTTCTCAGCTAACTTTTCTACTTCTAGAAAAAACACTTAAAAAGTGAGTTATTTCTAGGCATCCTACTGAATGGGAGAAATATTTGCAAATCATATATGTGATAAGGGGTTAATATCCAAAATATATAAAAAGTTTATGTAACTCAATAGCAAAAAAAAAAATCTGATTAGAAAGTGGGCAGAAGATATGAATAGACATTTTCCAAAGAAGACGTACAGATGGCCAACAAGTACATGAAAAGATGCTCAACATCACTAATTACCAGGGAAAGGCAAAACAAAGCATAGTGAGATATCACCTCACACCTGATACCATGGCTGTTATCAAAAAAGACAAGAAATAACAAGTGTTGGGGAGGATGTAGAGAAAAGGAAACCCTTGTGCATTGTTGATGGGAGTGTAAATTGGTGCAGCCACTATGGAAACAGTATAGAGGAGGTTCCTCAAAAATTAAAAATAGAACTACCATATGATCCAGCAATTCCATTTTGGGATATTTATCTGGAGAAAACGAAAACACTTAACTTGAAAAGATACACGAGGTCTGACAATTAAGTTTGTGAACTCATCCTAGTAAAAGTGCTACATACCTCATTGCTGAATATTACTATAGTCATCTTTGAAGTACTCCCCTTGGGAAGCTGTGCATTGACACCAGTGCCGAGTCCACCCTTCAAAGCAGTTTTGGAACTCTTTTTCTAGAATGGCCATCAGAGCTGTCATTGTATTACACTTGATGTCCTCAATGTCATCAAAATGTCTTTCTTTCAATATTTCCTTTATCTTCTGGTAAAGAAAGAAGTCATGGGGGAACCAGATCAGGTGAGTAGGGATGGTGTTCCAATACAGTTA
>NW_017731546.1:2902514-2906852 GCF_001890085.2 Hipposideros armiger | reverse complement strand
AGTCTTCTCTTTAGTTATTTATAATTTATAAATTTTTGTTTCAAGAAATCTCAAATGTTTTCATTTTTATTATTACATTAATAGTGATAAAATATAGTCATGCTAAAGTAATTTATAGAATAGATAGGATTTTCTCTTGCCTTAAGATTCTGACAAACTCTTGCTAAGAGAATCTACATTGACTTTTTCATTGTTTTTTATTCATAGCTGTAACATCTAAAGTTAACTCATTATTACAGATGTATTACACCAATCCATTTTTGGGATAGGAATCTAATATTATAGCTCTAAAGACTGACATATAATCTTCTGAATTGACGTCAAACACAATAGTCACTTCTGTTAGACATGTAACCTGTTCTTATATTTTTCATAAGTACTTTTGAAGTTTTTTTCACCTGCATATAATAAAAAAAGTTAAGTTTGAATTGCACATCCCAACAACCGGAAGAGCAGATTGGTTACCCCAAGACTTCACTTAAGCCTCTTTTATTATGTAGTCTATCATCAGCCTCCCCTTTTAATGGCTTTTACAGAATGTTTTAGGTATTAGGATTTAGGTGAAAAACGTGCAAAAGGCATATGAGGGAGATGATATTGAAAGGCTACACAATGGCATAAATGAACTCGTAGGGTAAACTTCCTGCCCTCCCAGTTAACTTAGGAACATAGGAGAAGCACCTGTCAGAGAAATTCACTTATATTCTCAAGTAGGTCATAATTGGTATGATTTCTACTGAAATAGTCATTATTGAGTTAAATTTTATCTAAATGAATCCTTCCAAATGTGTTTCCTTTTGTTCTCTACAAAGGTTCCAGTCCATTGGATCAAGTTCAGTCTTCTTTACCCAACGATCCTTTATTTGAAAAAAGTGAAACAGAAATTTCTATTTGTGATACAGCATTGAATGAAACCATTGAGCGCAGTCCATCGTTTGCTGCNTTCTTGTTGCATTATTTATAATAGCCAAGATATGGAAACAACCTAAGTGTCCATCGATGGTTGAACGGATAAAGAAGATGCAGTGTAAAGTCAAGAAATGCCAAGGATCACTGGCATCCGCCAGAAGGATTCTTCCCTAGAGCCTTTGGAGTGGAGCATTGCTCTACCGACTGACACCCTGGTTTTGGACTTTAGCCTCCAGAACTGGGGGAAAATAAATTGTTATAAGCCCCCTTCCTCAAGAAAAATAAGATCTTCCTGGAAAAATAAAAGATGTGATGTGACTATTAGAATATTATTCAACCATTAAAAGAATGAAATCCTGCCCTTTGAAACAACATGTTTGGATCTTGTGGGCATATGCTAAGTGAGATAAGTCAAACAGACAAAGACAAATAGTGTAGGATCTCACAAGTATAATAAAAAACAAATCAAGCTCATAGATAATAGAACAGACTGATGGTTGCTAGAAGTGGTGGGAGGAGATTGGGCAAAATGGGTGAAGGTGGTCAAAAGGTACTATCTTTTAGTTATAAAATAAATGAGTTATGGGGGTATAATGTACAGCATGGTGACTATAGTTAATACTTTATTGCATATTTGAAATTTGCTAAGAAAGTAGATCTTAAAAGCTCTCATCACAAAAAAAGTTTATAACTATGTACGGTGATGCATGTTAAAGTATTGTGATCATTTTGCAGTATATACAAATATTGAATCATGTTGTACACCTGAAACTAATACGTTAGTCATTGTATTAGATGTCAATCATACCTCAATTTTTTTTAAAAAGGGAGTTATTTCTGGCTCCCAGCAGATGAATCACAAGAGTATATAGATCCAAGCTACCAGTTGAAACTCATCTCCTGGAAGGTCAACTGATTTCTCTCTCCTTCTGCCTAAAGCTTCCTTTAAATCAGTGACATTTGAATTCTAAAGTAAATTTCCCTGATTCAGTAACTATTTAATGAGTATCTACTAGGTGATAGATGGAATGTAAGTGCTAAGTAGCAGTTCTGACATTGCTAACAAGCAAAAGACCAGTATAATACTTTTTGATACTAGCAGCCACAGCATGGCTGAGAGCAAGTATCCGAGTAGCAGACCTTCAAAACATGTAAACTTTAAATCCACAGAAACGGGAATCACATTTAAGAAAATTATGGTTAAAAAACGGTGATTTTCCTGATTTCTGTTCCTCTCCAGTTCCTTTCCTCTCACTCTCTTTTAACAGCACTGTGATCAAGCTTTTGCAGCCACCGTTCTACCAGCTTTGCTGAGCGCAGTGGCTGGTTACAGACCCTCCTCATACTTGACCTTTTAGCAGCATTTGGCACAGTGGGTCATTCCTTCTGTCTGAAGCGCTTCCCTCGTTTGACATCCACACTTCTGGGTTTTTCTTTTCTCTCACTGGCCTGTCTGTCCGTTTTTTCTGATACTTCTTTTTCCGTGGCCTCTTAATATTGGATCGTCTCATGGCTCAATCCTTGTTTGAACTTCTTCCCTTCTCCAAATACACTTTGATATCTTCTCCAAGTTCATGCCTTTTTGAGCGTTATCTATATACTCATAACTCCCAAATTATATAGAATTATATAGTACAGAATTCTCCAGTCAAATCCAGGCTCCTATTTAACATTGCTAATTGAATGTCTAATAGGTATCTCAAATTTAGCACATCCAAAACTAAACTCAAGATATTTTCTCCAAACCTGCCTCTTCCACAAATCTTACTACATTAGTTAATGGCGATTCTATTTTTCTAGTTGCCTTTACTATAAAATTTAGAGTCGACCTCAACTCCTTACCTCCTGTGTCAGGAAATTTCTTGGCTCTACTTTCATAATATAGAATCTGACCATTTCTCACCACCTCTGTTTTTACCCTGGTCTAAACCACTGTGATCTCCTGCCTTTACTATTCAGATAGCTTTGTAACCAGGTGTCCTTTTGACCTTGTTCTCTTTCAGTCTATTCAATGCAGTAGCCGAAGTGTTCCTGTAAAACAGAAGTTAGATAATGGCTTTCTCTAATCAGAACTCTTCAGTAGCTTGCCATTTCACTTAGAATAAAACCTACATTTCTTGCATTATCCTATAATGCATTATCCTGTCCTACGTAATCTGTTCCACCTCATTCCCCTCCCCACCCCCCAGTTAATTTCCTAACCTCATCTGTTACTTTTTTTTCTTTGCTCATTCCATCCAAGACTTCTTACTGAAGTTCTCACCTCAGGGCATCCTGTTTATTCTGCCTGGAATGTTCCTGTCCTAGATTTCCACATGACTCTTCCTCACAGGCGATTGCGCAAATGGTCTCTTTTCAGTGGGATCCCTAACCACTGTATTTTAAATTGCACACCCCCAGCAACTCTTTCTTCTCTGCTTTATTTTGCTCGGTAGTATGTATTGTTTAACATATACTTATTTGTTACTTAATTTGTTTTGTTTAATGTCTAAACCCTATACTGTAATATTAGGAGGACAGAAATATTTGTCCATTTTGTTCATTGTTGAATCCTCAGCACTGCANTGGGAGGAGTTAATGACTTGGACTGGGCAAGTGAAAACATTCTGAACTGATGGTAATGTGTTATTATTTTAGTCTAGGTGGCAGTTACTCAGATATATACATATTGCAATATGTAAAAATTCATTGAACTACAAGGTGTGCCTAAGAATTTGTACTTTATTATATGTAAACAATTCTTCAACAAATGATTGCAGAGAAAAGGAAAATACTTAAAAGTTTTTACCATGAAAATTTCCAAGTTTCTGTAGAGTACAAGGAACCCCCATGTACACATCATCTTGTTTCAGCATTTTGCCATGCTTCTTTATCCCCACCGTTCCCACTCACATATGCTCTTTATTTGTTGTTAGCACGCTTCTAGGTATCTAAATATCAAATTAGTAATTTATTCTGAGCACATTTTGTGACTTATCCAGTGGAACTTGCTGCATTTTGGCATGGGTAATACTGAATTTTCTATTTTCTTTTTCCTGGACCCTTGTTTATTGTTTTCTTGGCTTTGATGTGGAAATAAATCTCTGCTGCTGCTTTATTCTGAACTGATTTGACTTGTGCATCTCAAAAGGAGGGTGGGTTGAGCAGAACCCTTCTTGTTTGTTCCACATCCGAATCAGATCGTCATGTCTAAATGAGATAAATTTTAGGAATGTTTATCTTTTTTTTTTAATGGATTGATAGTTTATTCTTTCATCTCAGTTTGTCTTTTACCCCCCTTTAAATGTTTTTGTTCCTTAGCCAATTGTACCTCCATTAAACCGTAGAAGCTATTCTAGTGTTTTGGGTATATGCTCGTTTCAATTTTTTTCTTCACAGATTTCTCTCCATGTATAGTCTTTAAAAGCAGTATTTTGTAACACTTTTTTT
>NW_017731546.1:2894401-2899674 GCF_001890085.2 Hipposideros armiger | reverse complement strand
CTTTTATCAGATTATCTCTGGGTGTTACCAGAGATAGCAAACCCATTTCATCCAGAAGTTTAACATCTGTACTTTAAAATGTTCTCTCTGATTTAGGTATTATCATTTCTATAGTTGTCCATCTGCAAAATTTGGTAGTCATATCCTGGCAGTTTTCTTATGTAGCATCCTGTAACTTCAAAATCTAGTGGTTGAGAGTAGATTACTTGATTTCCTGCAATTAGTTTTAGTTATGTGTCTAGTTGTTTACAGTTATATATAGGAATAGTATCACCTCAGTCCTTATTTATTGTGTATCTACTGGTTAGATCTACTGGAATATTTTGCAGTTGTGTATATGTATAAGCTATCATTTGTGCTTGAGGATAGAATATATGAAAGCTTTAGAGGTAGATTAAAAAGAATATGTAAGTGTGAGAATAATTTAAGCACAACCTTAGATTGTTATTCAAAGTAGATATTTTACTTATCTCTTGGAATATTTACTTTGCCTTAGCAGCTGAAAATAGAAAGATGAAATAATGTTAGTAATCTAAGTTAAAATATAATTGGTTCAAACATATATGTAACTTCTGTAGCATGGCATTGTCATAAACTCATCTTGTCATGAAGTTTGTATTTCTAAATTTATAGCTCAAGTGTTACAATCACCAAAAAGGTTTTTTGCTAAAAGAATTTTTTTTAAAAAGAAATGTAGGCAAGATAATTATAGAAGTTTATTTTAAAAGGAATTTTAAGAAACATTTTTTGGGCATTTTTGGAGACATGTATGCAAAGCTAAATACGGAAGAATATAAAATCAATATTCCAATGGGCTTAGGAGAGTAATCAAGATTTCCCCCTTGTAATAGAGCAAATTGTGTTTGTTTCTCAGCTAACTTTTCTACTTCTAGAAAAAACACTTAAAAAGTGAGTAATTTCTAGGCATCCTACTGAATGGGAGAAATATTTGCAAATCATATATGTGATAAGTGNGCACATCATAGTGGGGAAGGCAGGGAGACCTTAGGAAGCAGCACGGATCTTCATAATCACCCTGAGGGTGAATATACTCCAGGAGCTTGTAATGCTTCAAGTGTCCAAAATGGAATCGCACTGGTTCATACTGACTCTTACAATCCAGATGTCAGGCGTGGAGAGGATAACAACCATCTTCAGCTTTCTGCAGAAGTTGTGGAAGGTGGTAGATATCAGGAAGCTTTGGGCAACACAATATTTGAGTTGGCAAATGGAGAGGTGGAGGCTTATACTGGTCTTTCTCCATCAGTCCCCTCTTTTAACTGTGAAATAAGAGATGAGTTTGAAGAGTTAGATTCAGCTCCTGTAGTGAAAAGTCCTCTTGGTGACACTGAGTTTGTCAATCAGAACAATCAGGAATTTCAGAGGTCCCCTTCTAAAGATGAAGTTGTTAGAAAGAAAGAACAAAATACTAGCCAGGAGAGACAGACAGAAAATTCAACTGTAGAATCAGCATGTGCTCCAGGACAAATTTGCAGTGAACAAAATACCAGGGGTAGGGACAACGCCCAGGGAAGTTCTCCTGAACAGGTAGTAAGGCCCAAAGTTAGAAAACTGATAAGTTCAAGTCAGGTGGACCAAGAAACAGGTTTTAATAGGCATGAGGCTAAACAAAGAAGTGTTCAGAGGTGGAGGGAGGCTTTGGAAGTTGAGGAAAGTGGCCCGGATGACCTGTTAATAAAATGTGATGACTACGATGGAGAACATGACTGTATGTTCTTGGACCCACCTTACTCAAGAGTTACACAGAGGGAAACAGAAAATAACCAAATAACATCGGAAAGTGGAGCCACAGCAGGAAGGCAAGAAGTTGTGGATAACACCTTTTGGAATGGCTGTGGAGATTATTACCAGCTGTATGATAAAGATGAAGATAGGTAAGGTTTCCCTCAGCGCTTTGCCAGATTGCATAGTGAGCAAAGTGGTTTATTTCTAGTAACATGTTGTTGGATAGATGAACTCTCTGGTATGGTCAGAGACTTAGATATTTTGGCTTATCAAACATTCTTATTTATCAAGTGCTAATTATCCATGGAAACTACTGTTTTTGTTTTTACAGAAACCTTCTTTGAGGTGTTTCAGGAGTTTACAGAAATTATAACTTCAGATAATGATTATTAGTTATTACAGAAGGATAGAGATACTAATTCTTTTAATTCTTTGTATTTCAGTTAATAAAATGCAAAGTAAACATTTAGTATTTAAAAAAATTCTGCGTTAAGCCAGTCGGTTTAAAAAGTAATTAAATTCACAAAATTTTTATTGATAGTATTGTGTTAACATTGCCAATATTTATTAATATCTCCTGTTTCTTTATTATTCATGTCGCTTTTTCTATCACTAAGTTTATTTTTTACTTATTTTAATTTAGCATTTAATTTTCATTAACAATTCTCTGTGGTGTGTACTGTCATTTCCCCCATTTGTAGATGAGGAAACTAAGGCACAACAGAGTTGTCTAGCTGCTGACTTTTCATTACCCCAGAGTCCAAATGTCCAGGTATCCTTTTAAGCTAACTGTAACCTTAACTATGATCAATTACAGTGCATTTTCAAGATTTTATTAACTTGTGGAAATAAGTATTTTTTTAAACTAAAAAGTACTACAAAGGGAGAAATTTATCCTCTAAAATATGAATGAATTTTATGTATTTTATTCCATATCATAAAATTAATAAAATATATGTTATTTTCTTTGGACATGAATTAAGTTTCTATAATATAAGTAAGTTGTAGAAACAATTAAAATATAGTTTCTACTGCTATCTTGGAAGTTTGTAAACTTTAAAGATTAGCAGACAATATTTATGTAACCTACTGTTTTTGAAGTTAAGGAAGGATAAAGATAGTTAAGAACTTTTGCCAGACTTAATTTCTATTTTTTCAGTTTAGGTCCACAATCTTGTATCCAAAATCCATAAAGTTCTAAAAATGGAAATTGGCACTAAAACCTGACTGATGTTAATTTACTTGATGGGAAATCTTGATCTGAACTAAAAATGAGGCCTCTTTTTCAAGTATTCATAGATTTTGCTGCAGTAATATGAGTGTTTGATTACTGGGTTCTGGCTTGGACCCCACTGGGAGTTTTTAGGTAGTATTTCTAAATTTTGGTGGGGGAGGAATCTAAATTCCAGAACATATTCAACCCTAAGATTTTTGGATTGTTCTACCTCTAGGTTACTATTAAAAAAAAAAATACAGTCTTAAGATAACTAATCTTNAGTCGTCTTATACGCCGGCAAATACGGTATGTATTCACTCTTAATGTAATTGAAACCATCATCATATCATGTGCTAGTAAATCACTCAACAAGTATGTATTTAGCACTTACATGTAAGGTACTTGAGTTAGATAATTTCGAGGATCATTCTCCACGTGTCCTTAATAAGCTTTTGCTGTATAGTAATTTGGCATATGAAAAATCTTTTTCGGTAGGTTACATTATAAAAATTAAAAGCCCTAAAGGAACCAAATTTCAAAAGATATTTTTTGGAGTAAAGAGGCCACATAACTCTCATAGTATTTCATGTTTACTTTTCAGGTATATTTTAGAGTACTTGGAAGTTACACTTGATGTTCAGTAGCATATGATTTGGCAAATAGTAACAAATACATTGAAGCATTACCCCCACTAGTCGCCAGAATGAAGGTCATTATTATACCTCTCTTATTTTTAACTCTGTTTTTCAGCGATGGATCAAGAATCCAGCAAGGCTGGCTGGCCCAAACCAGCAGGAGGATATCAGACAATCACAGGCAGGAGATATGGAAGAAGACATGCATATGTCAGTTTTAAACCATGTATGACCAGGCATGAAAGAAGCTTAGGTCGGGCTGGTGATGACTATGAGGTGTTGGAACTAGATGATGTTCCAAAGGAAAATTCCTCAGGTATGCACCATGGAATTATTTAAGAGGTATTAATAAGCATGTAGGAATTGGTTTTGAGCTATTTGAAATTGTGAGTTGGGTTTTATGTGTCTGTGAGTATAAATACTGTACATTTCCTATTAAGAAATTCTATTTTGAAATTTTTATTGAATTTAATATTAATAGTATACAAATTTAAACATAGAAAATAGAATATGGCCAATCATTAAAATATACACTGGCATGGCAGTGATTATATTGTTGCATCCTTTAGCTAGAGGAAATCTTCATCTTTCAAACACAAAAAAATTTTAATCTGAACTGAATATATTTTCCCCTGCATATTATGTTTAAATAGCTTTTTGTTTTTGTTATTTTAATTGTATCTCTAAATAATTTATTTTGGCTNTACTCTAATCAGCACTTCTCCAAATATATTTGTTTATTCACTTATAAATTATAAGTAATTGTCTCATTGTCAATATTAAGGATGAAATATACTATGGCAAGGTTTTTCAAGAGAGATAAAGAGGGTGCCAAAAAATTTTATACACATCTTAAGAAAGACAAAAGCTATTAAAATTGTAATACTAAATATATACCAATAACAAAAGATGAATACAAGTCATGTTTCACTTCTGCAATTACAAGAAGTGCTCAGAGTGGTTACCATGAGCGTCCAGACACTTCTGATTATGGCGAACTGCTGCTTGAGCAATGTTGACCAAAGTGTCCACTTGTATACATTTTTGTGGCACTCCCGATATATTTGTTTTCAAATGGTCATCTTATACTTAATGGGGTTTTTTGATTGACTTCTCAGATCAGACTGTATTTTTTTTAATGTATTATGGAGCTAAAAATATTTCACTAGGAGAGGCATTAGTTTTGCCTTTTTTGTTTTGTGCTTATATTAATATTTTGTTTGATCATGGTTTCTTTGTAGGAATCTTCTGCAGATTATTGTGTGAGTAAAAACTAAATTACATCCATAATTCCACTGAACTAGGCACACGAAGACTGCCATATATGTCACAGTGTATTGAAAAAGAGCCAGCAGGTAAGCTTGGTGTCTCTGTCAATTCCTGTATAATGAGGACTTTGTATTTTTCCCTTCAGATACCATATATGACAATGTGATCATGGTCTTAAGGCCAGTTTCAATCCATATGTTGAATATTTGTAAAGCTTAGTTTCTAATTTTTGATACGAAAATAAGTATAAATAAAAATTCTTATATTTTCTTTCCATAACCCCTTGGCTTCTATTGTGCTTTGCACTTTGGAGACTGTTTATTTGGATGAGTTGTTAAGGGCACTGATTCCGGAGTCATCCTATTAGACTATTGGAAAAGTTACTTAAATACTTAACTTCAACCTTA
>NW_017731546.1:2887063-2887936 GCF_001890085.2 Hipposideros armiger | reverse complement strand
TTTTAGGTAGTATTTCTAAATTTTGGTGGGGGAGGAATCTAAATTCCAGAACATATTCAACCCTAAGATTTTTGGATTGTTCTACCTCTAGGTTACTATTAAAAAAAAAAAATACAGTCTTAAGATAACTAATCTTTTTGAAAGTATAAGATTGTTGCATTTTTTCAACTCCAGTTACAGTTTTGCTTGTTTTGAAGAAAATCATTTAGTTTGGCTGTGCTTTCTTCTTTGTGGACACACTAATCAAAAATAAAAACCTCTTTTGTTTGCTTTTTATATTCAGGCCTAATGTCATCTAATAAAGTTGATGAAATCTTTACACTGTTTGCTAACCTCAAGAAAAAGGGTAGTTTTCGTGGCTCTTGTTAATTCTTTTTGTCAATAATAGAAGTGTTTTCTTTGCCTAGAATGACTCTGGACTTTTAATGGTTATAGGGTGTTGTCTTAGTATATTTATTTATAATTGTTTTTCCTTAAGTGAAATGTCAGTATTCTGAACAATGATAGATTTTGTACAAACAGAATATGCAGAGGAGAAAAACACTTGTAGTTAATAGAAACTCTTTTTTCTTTCGACTTTTTAGTAATATATTGACTTATAGAGCCTGTAGTTGGAGTGTGTTTAAATGCTGAAACTAATTTTGCAGCATTTTTTTAAATTAAAGTTTATTGTGGTGACAATGGTTAGTAAAATTACATAGGTTTCAAGTGTACAATTCTGCAATACATTATCTATATATCATGTTGTGTGTTCACCACCCAATTTTGCAGCATTCTTTAAAACACATTGAAATGCCAGAAACACTCAGGATTTTTTTAAAGACTCCTCACAGAATAAGTCCTCAATGATAATGTTTCTACCTAAAATTCCAC
>NW_017731546.1:2874156-2887043 GCF_001890085.2 Hipposideros armiger | reverse complement strand
AGTCATGTACTTCTCTGCAGTTTTCGTCTTGCCACTTGTCCTTCTACCTGTTATTTTACTGTAGTCCTGCTCAGTTCTGATATTAGCAGGTTGGAGAAATGGGGAAACACAGTGACTCTACTTACCATAAGTACCCTGAAAAGGAAAGTATAAATATCTTCTGCTTTGAGTCTGTGTGATTTTTTTTTGAATTTTTATTGTTTTGTGAAACTTAAAGATGATATACTTGAAAAGTTTCTTGTCATGTTTGTATTATAATCGCTAGAAATAGAACTTACTTATCAAGAACATAACTAAAGTTTACTGTGACATTTGTGGATACAGGAATTGTGACCACTTAAAAAATACATAGTTTATATATTCTTTATAAGTACAAAAGTATTTTAATGAATGCATGGCCCATTTCTTGCCTGAAAAATTCTAAATGATCTCTTCATCACATCTGAAACATTACAGTCTACGGGATAAGCACTGCAGCTGGTAGCATTGCTCTGAGCTGTTTGACAGGAACTGAGCACCACCTTATTAAATTAGAACTAACTGCAAGGGGAATTTTAATAGGCAGCATGTAATTACCAGACTTGGAATTAGACCAAAGAGCTAAGGTTAACACCCTCCTCTTTAGAAATACTCCCTGAAAACTTTAATAACTGTTTGAGAACAAGATCTTGAGTTTAAAAGGACCTTTTAGCCACGCCAGCACATTTTAACCTTGGGCCTGTTTTGAAGAGAGGCATTGCCATCTCGTGACCATTTGTTATAGCACTTTAGGTTCCTTTCAGTTTTTCTGTCGCGAGGCCTTAACCTTGCTTCAAAGGTTACCTAAAATTTCGGGGGAGCTTTTTGTTACTGTTGATGATGTTGGGAGAATAAAAGGAATATTAGCCATTTAGTTGACTGCAATTTGATGTATTGAAAAAAGATTTATTGAAATCCTCCAAAGTGTCAGACTATTCTGAGTTACTCGGTAAATGCAAATAATAATGACCCCTGTTCCCTTGAGATTCACCAGCTTTTTGAGGAAGACAAAATGTACAGATAATTATCACAAGGCCAATTTAAGCTCCTTTCCTCTTCTATATAAGTTAGCTGAGAGCCATGAATAAAGAGCTCCTCTGATCTCCCTGTATCCCAACAAATAAAACATCTATGAGCAGTCAAAACAAAGATGTTAGAACATGCTCTAACATTTTAGGAAACCTTTTTCATCTTGTTTCCAAGTTTACAGAGGTTTAGAAGGAATGAATTACAGATAAATAGTTTTGTTCCTCAGGCATGCAGGGAGTTACAGATTACAATATCCTGATATTAAGTGAAAGAACCAGAAAGTTGTAAAAGGTAGGCACAATTGAAAAAGAACAACCACCTGGGCCTTATTTACTTGTAGATTTGAACTACTTCCCTTTGAATCACTGTAGTACAACGAAGTTCAGGGGTGAAATGTCCCACACTGCTGAGGTTATCTTCAGTATGCTATCTTTGAAAATGGAGACAATTATATGTTGTAACCCAGTTTCCATCCCAAGTATTTTCAGTAAAATTCAAAAATTGTTTTTGATCCTCTGCTAGTCAGGTAACAATTACCTAAAACTTCACTTTTCTCTAGGCTTTTGTATAGTTGAGTATTTATGGATGTGATAAATGCCAGGGAAGACAAACAAGTTCTCTGAGGGCTTTAGTGAAGAAGGGGTTGCTTTGGGCTGGTATTACGTCTAGATAGTATTTCTACCTAGGATTTGTACATAATTGTTTGTCTAGAAATCACATATAATTTCATTCCATAGGTGAAAAAAAGTGTTTTTGGTTCACAATTGAATGTGTAAAGTGTGTAACATAAATTACAGTTGTCACTTTTGAAAATAACTCTAAATGCTAGTGGGAGACAATACTAATGATAGGCCATGGAAAATCAAAGTGTACTTTATTTAGTTTTTACTTTGAGAAATTTAAAATGTTTAACTTATGTGCTTTTATAATCAAGAACAAATGGGTCCTCTATTCCACGATTATTTTGTGTCCTATTTGTTCTGTTGCTTACTCTTCTTGAAAAGTTGTTTTTAAATCCTTTTTCTTTTTGCTTTTAGTTTCATGCACTCTTATCACTCTTAGTAGATAACATTGACTCTTAACTTTTCTGGAGATACTGAAATAGAAAATGTGAACTTTCTTGTTTTCCTCTTCTCCATATTAGAATATCTTAGTATCTGTTCCTATTTTTAATTTCTTCTTCAGTAAAGAGAGGTAACTTTTCTCATTCTGTGCCTACATTCAAATCTGACACCTTACTTTATCGATTATCCTTATTCCTAAGGTTGCTTCCCTCTACCTCTCATTTTCTAATTTTTCTAAATCCTGGGGGAAACCTTTACTTGATTTTGCTCCATTAACTGTTTGCCTGTTTATGTTTCTATTTCACTGCTGAAGTTTCAGAATAAATGTTCCATACCCACTGCTTCTGTCACTATCCACCTTTTTAAAATGGCTCCAAATCTAACTCTCAGTATGATTTCTCTGTTGTCGAATGCTAACAGTGACCTTCTAGTTTCCATAGCCAGTTGACTTTTCTCAGTGCCTATTTTCTTTGACTTCATTGCTACTATTGAGCTGTTTGCTCACTCTTTCCTGCGTCATGGTTTCTCTTCCATTGACCTATGTTGGATTCTTCTTTGCTGAGTCCTTCTGGATCCCAGGGGTCTGCAAACTTTATAAAGGGGTGACCAGATAGTGAATATTTTAGACTTTGTGAACCAAAAGACAAAACCAAGGATATTCTGTAGCTACTTATGCAACCATTTAAAAATGTAAAAAGGAAAAAAAAAAACATTCTTAGCTTCTAGCTCGTGAAAAATGGACAGAATGATTGACAAGATTTAGCCTCTGGGCCAGGGCATAATTTACTGACCTCTGACATAAAGACAGACTAAGACTTTCAAAGCTAATTGGATAACCCAATGGCTGATATTTGCCGTTCATTAAGACCAAGCCAGAGGAAGTAGACTGGATTTTCTTTGGTAGAGAAAAGAGGAAAATGGTGGTAGTTGGTAGGAAATCCAATTAAAGTGTCTAAACAAACAGCTCATATAATGAAAGAAGTAACTGCTACTTTTATTGAGTGGTTTTTCCAAAAATTTGGAAAAATTTTGGAAATTTTAAAATTTTATCTGTAATATTCATTTAAACATCATTGTAGACCTGAAAAGTAAATATTAATATTCTCATTTTACAGATGAGGAAAAGTGAGCTTAGGGAAGTTAAATGCCCAAGGCTTGTGTCACTAGTAAGTACCGAGCCAGGATCCTAACCCAAATCAGTCTGACTTCAAAGCTTACTCTTAACCAATGTGACATTCAACCACCAGGGGTGAAAGAAAGGCTGTCATAAATGGACCTTTCACCTGATGTTAAATATATAAATATAATGCTTTGTTTCTTCAGTAAGGAGATTGCCTGTGGTAGGTTTTTTTGGTTTTTATAGTAAAAAATCTTAATCATCTTTGCATAGTCTCCTCTGACTAGCCCTATGAATCAATTTGAACTTTTAGAACTATAAATTGGTAATAGACATTGTTTGAAATTTATCACAGATAATAATGTTCAGAATGAAACATTAATAGGAAATCATTCATATGTTACTTTATATCACAAATGTGTGTTAATTTTTGGAACATACTTTAAAGAGGATTATTTGTTGGCCCTTTTCAAATATCACTAAAAGTTCTCTACTTAAAGTTATGCGATTGCAGCCTTAGTTAAATTCTAAGAGCTTACAAGTACTTTTCACCATTCAGGCTGATCTCCTTGGACACTTTTCTGGTAATTATTAAAGAAACTAATTTTGCACTTAAGAAAAGTACCTTTAAATGCACTGTTAAGCAGTTGTGCCATAGTGAGTGTGATTAAATAAACAAGAAGTCTAGTCTATGAATTAATTGAAAAACAAAAGAATACATTTTATAGGTGAGGGTCTTAAAGTAATGACCTGGGTCTGAAGGGGAAAAAAGATGAAGTGATTGTGGAGACATTTTTGATGGTGGGAATAATGGTTGTAGCGACAGTTCACACTTTAGGGATGGTATTTGGAATAGAGTATTCATGTAACAGAAAAGCTGGATGTAAGAGCGTACTAGTAACTGTGATCATTGTATTAAATCACAAATGCCATTCAAAGTTTAAATTTTTTTTATAGACCAGAATTTTCCAAAGTGGGTGAAATAATACTAAGTGGCACATAGGTGTTATTAATTTTGATCATAATATATTTATTTTAATGGGAATCAGAAAAAATATAGCTAGCTCTTCAATTTGGAATTTTATGGATATTGCTTAGGAGATAACTAAATGTATTTGAGTGAAAAAATATGTTAAAAATATTTACAAACAGCTGTGTAGCAAATGTTATGTTTTAATATTTATAATGTTTTCCATATATTAACCCATTTACTCATTACAGGAACTCAGTGAGCTGTTAGATCCTCTTATTATATTCACCTGATATGTAAAGCCATAAGGGCCCAGAGAAGTTAAGTAACTTTTTCACGGTTCATAATTGCTTTATTCAAGTCCAGGCAGGCTAGCTCCAGAACCTGTGTTCCCAACTACCAGGCACCTTAGGACACGGTACTCATGCACAATTGTAGCAGAAATTGTGAGGGCTGCAGGCACATGGCTTAAGCTTGTGAAATACTGCTTTAGGAGGAAAGAACTGGGGAAGGTTTTTTGCAGTACTATTATAAATGTACTCTTTGATATAAATCGAAGTGATAGTGATACTCAGAATGCATTTTTTTAAGTGAGTCCAGGGAGTGGGATTAAATTTATGGACACCAATTAACAAGCTAAGTCTAGGTTTGGAAAAAAGCACTTGAAAGAGGGATTTTTAGGAGAGACAGAGAAAAAAGAAGCTTGGATATAAGAACAGAAGAAATGGAAAGTAAGAAAGGACTTAAACATAAGGACTTTGTGAAGACTCAAAGATATGTGCTTTCCAGCTTTAGAGCAGGGTAATATGATTAGCAGATAGAAAAATGAAGAAAGGAAGTTACTGGCAAATGAATTTTGTTTTAGAAAATATAACTTTCGAAAAGGAGGGTGAAAATCCAAATATGTTTGCTGGGCAGTTAGTAATTATGAAAGCTTAATATGGTAGTCAGGGCTGGCATATACTGGGGGTGCCAAACAAATGTATACACATGACTTGTATTCATCTTTTATTATCTGTATATATTGAGTATTACAATTTTAATAGTTTCGTTCTTTCTTAAAATGTGTATACATTTGTTTGGCACCCCCTGTATATTTAAAAATTATCTTCTTAGAGGTGAGGGTTATGTTTAATGAGTAATAATGATATAGGCCAGGGGTCTGCAAAATTTTTCTTAAACAGCCAGGCCAGTTAGTAAATATTTTAGGTTTTGCTGCCAAGAGGCAAAATTAAAAATCATTTTTAGTTCACAGACCATAAAAAAAAGGCAGCAGGGCCTGAGATTTGGCCAAAAGGTTGTAGTTTGCCAATCCTTGAAATAGGCTTCTTAAAGATATTGACTATTGATGATAGACATAAAATTAAGATAAATTTTATATTAAAATTTAGAGATATTCCATTAATTATTTCATTAATCCAGAAAAGTTTAGAAGTTTCATACATTACCTTTCTGAACAGGATCATATTCTCAGTGAAATGTTTTAAAAATGAGCTTTTCTTTAGTATGTTAAAAGTTGCTACAAATTAATATAAAATCTACCCTAATTGTTAAAGACATGAAAATTGGAGTTGGTGATTCAGCTTTGATTATTTGAGAAGCTTCATAGTCAAGGAAACTTAGCTCAGTAAGCGCCTTTAAAATTATTTTCTGTGTTAGATTTTGACACTGATAGAAGCCGAATAATTTACTTGATCTTAGATTAATCTTTGGGTCACAGAAAATTTTGCAGAATATGAGCAACTTGGGCTCATACCCAGCTGAAGGAACACCTTTTACTTGCTATGCTAACACTATATATTGCATTCCTTCTCCAGGATGTTTATGCCCTGCTACCCAAACTGAAAATTAGATGTTGATTTTACTTCTTCTAACATCTCAGAGCTCTTTGTTAATTTAATAACATCTTGATCTCTTGGGTTCATCTAACTATAGAAAGAGGAACTCAATAACTAGTCTAGATATTAATAATACATTAACATAATAAAGAAAAGAAATTTCCTAACCAATTATCATTTCCTTTCAAAAACATAAACTAAAATTTGTTATTTTTTTGGTTTCTCAAAAGTCAATGCACAAAGGGAAATCTTTAAAGGGTTCTTGACCAGAATGGTTGATATGGTTGGAAGGGGCATTTAAGGTTTATTTTTGGGGTGGCTGGTTGGCTCAGGTGGTTAGAGTGTAGGATCTTAACGCCGGGGTTGCCAGTTCGATTCCCACATGGACCAGTGAGCTGCGCCCTCCACAACTAAACTGAAAACAATGACTTGACTTGGAGCTGATGGGTCCTGGAAAAGCACAGTTCCCCAATAAAGTTTAAAAAAAAAAAAAAGATTTATGTTCAGTATTGACCAGTAATATTTTTGCCTTTGTTACTATAAGATGATTAAGAGTAGCTTTAAGAGTAGTTCAGTGTAACCAAATTAATCAAGTTAAATATAACCCAAAGTAATTTTCTGAGGTTCCATATAAACCCTTTATCATACTTTTGGTTTCTTATCTAAACATTCACTTGAATTGAAGTTTATTGTTGTTCACAGTCCTACGAAAGGACTCCAGTAAAGATTCGTCAGTGCTGCTTTGTATGAATTTGTATCTCTCTCTATTTTAAAGTCTTTTATGGAAAAGGAAGAAAAAAATAATTAAGGTTTTAAAACATGGTAACAGTGGAAATTTATTCATAAAGGACATTTCATTAGCTGTCTGTTATGTAATCAGAATGTTGTTTTCGCCAGGCCAGATGAATAATAAATCTATTATTATTTATTCTAGATAGCATTTAATTTATAATTACCAAGTTATATTTAAAACTTTATTTAGAAATATGTCTAAAATATGAAGAACCTGTATCTAAGCACCACGGAATTCTTTACATTAGTGAAGAAAACAATAAATTGACAATTCCATTATTTCCCATATGCTGTATCCATTTGAAAAAGTTACATTCTATGGAATATATTTATTTTTAAATATTTTAAAAGTTGAATTGGCACTTGATGACGCATGTGACATCAGTAGTCTATATCATGATGCCTGGTTAACACTCCAAATGATAAATGCACCTGTAATGAGGGCTTATTTTATTTCTGTTCTACATTTTTAGTTCAGAATGTAGTGATGGAGAATGGTCTGCTTCTTTGCCTCATCGATTTTCTGGTACAGAAAAAGATCAGTCCTCAAGTGATGAAAGCTGGGAGACTCTGCCAGGAAAAGATGAGAATGAACCTGAACTACGGAGTGATAGCAGTGGTCCTGAAGAAAACCAAGAATTATCTCTTCAGGAAGGGTATGTGTGACAGTGAGATTTATTATTTTTGTATGTATGTACAAGAGTACTATATATCACATTTAAATGTTGGGAATGCTACTAATTGCATTTATAAGCCCTGTGTAGGGTCAGTAGGTCTTACTGATTTTTTTCGTTATGTTTTTGTATTTTACAAAGATGAATTGAAAATACTGGTAATTTCAGTATCGCCTATTGAGATACAGTATGTGTTTCACTTTGCTTTATTAAGGGAAACGTGGTCATTTAAAAGATCCCTCTGGTTGAGGTAGGTATGAGCTATTGTTGCTATAGAGTAGAGATAATGTCAGGGGAGAAGGGGCAGCCTCAGGGAAATCAGTGATGTATTCACAGAAATGGAGGCATTTTCAGAAATTGAGTATTAGTTGAATGTCTAATTACATTAGGTGAGATCTCCAGAAATCAGTGATTGATGGTAAACATCTTCATCTTTTCCTGACTTTAATAGGAATGCTCTAGTACAGGGGTTGTCAGATTTATCCTGTGAAGGGCCACGTAGTAAATATTTTCAGTCTTGTGTGCTAGTCTGTACTGCTGCTACTCAATTCTGCCATTGTATTATAAAAGTAGCTGTAGACAGATATGTAAGTGAATGGGTGTGTCTGTCTTCCAATAAAATTTTATTTATAAAAACAGGTGACAGGCTACAAATGACCTATGGGCCATACCAACCGTTGCTCTAGTATTTCCCCAGTAAGAATGATTCTGGCTTTTAGATTGACTTCATACACACACACACACACACACACACACACACACACACTTAAATCACACTAAGAAATATTCCCATTATTAGTTTATAGATTTCTAGCAAGAATGTTTGTTGAATTTTATCAGTCTTTTTAGCATCAGTGGAAATGATCATAATGATTTTTCCCTTTTTACCTAATAATCATAAGGAATAATTTTGTTACTAGATTTTCTGATATTTAACTGCCTTTGCTTCTTGAAATAAACCCAACATGATCACATAGTTATGGTTTATTCTTGTTTCAGTGAACTGCGAGATTCTGTTTGCTGATATTTTATGTAGGATTTTTATATTGAGACCCGTGGTGTGAGTTATCTAGTTTCCTGTCTCAATAACAGTTTGATACTTGCTTTACTAAAAGAATGTGTATCCTTTTTTTGGTTTTGATTTCTTTTGTTTTTATATAGCTTATTTATTCTTTCAAAAATTGTTAGCATTTGCTTGTGAAACCTTCTAGACTGTGTTTTATTGTGAGGGAGTAGCTCTTTAATAGTTTTAATCTTTTTCTATGGTAATTGGTTGATTCTAATTTTTAGTCTTCTCATGGGTTCTATTTTGGTGAATATGTTTTCTTAGGAAAAAAATCTATTTTACCTTGAACTAACAATAAATTTTGTACTTCTCAAAAGATGTAAATTTCTAGCTTGAGATTAATTCAATAAGAAAATCTGGGAGTAAAATATATTAGAAAATCTGTAAAGAAAGAAATTTATAAACATAATTGGTTTTGACAGTGGTAGGTTGAAGGTGGAGTTTTGTGCTCTTCCTGATTTATGTTCGATCATCTTTAATCACCATTACTTAATTTACTAAGTGTTATTAAGTGTTTCCCTTGTAATTTGTGATAGTAGTTATTCAACAAATATTCATTGAGCATTTAATATGTGCCAAACATTGTGCTGGATCCTGGGATTATATCAGTGAACACGATAAATAAGATTTCCATGTGAAGCTCACATTGTGGTGTGAGGGGCTGATAATAACAAGATACAAACATGATAAATGACAAACTGTGGTGATTACTGTGAAGGAAATAAAACACTAATGTGACAGAAAGTAACTACATTAATCAGAACCATCAGGGAGGACTTCTCTTAGGAATTGACTTTTGAGCTGGGATCTAAAAGAGAATTAGCAGTTGAAGAAGAGCTTTCTAGGCAAAAGGAAAGGTAAGAGCAGAGGTATTGAAAAGGAAAGGGCCTGGCATGTATGAAGGTAGTGGGGCTGAAGCAAACGAGTAAAGAGTGATAGGAGATGAAGTGGGCAGGAACCAGACTGCAGGACATAAAGCATCTGGAATTTATTTAGCGATCAGCGAGATTTTAAGTGGAGAAATAATTGGTTTGACACACATTTTAAAAAGACCACCCTAGCTGTTTTATGGAGATTAAATTGGCAAGAGACTAAAATTAAAAGGGGGCAGGGGGCTGAGTCAGTTGTTGGACTAGGGGATGATAGTGAAGATTAAGAAAAGGAAACAGTTTGGGGAATATTTTTGAGTTATAAATGTACTTTAAGATCACAAGGAAGTACCATTTTTTACCCATCCATTAGATTAGCAAAAATTAGGAAATTTGACAATGCCAGGTGTTCTGGAGGATATGAATCAATTCTTACAGATATGAAGTAGATCAAATTCACTGAAATTATGTAGTAATTTTAACATTTGCATGGTAGTCTACATCGTATTCCACTTTTAGGTATATACTCGGGAGAAACTTCCCATATGGCTCAGGAGTGTATGCGAGAATGTTCACTGCAGCACTTTCTCTGAAAACTATAAAACTGGATATTATCCAAATGTTAATTAATAGGACAAAAGTTAGTGGTGTAGTCATACATAGAGTATTGTGCAGCAGTGGAAATGAATGAACCACAGTTAACATTCAAAAACGTGGATGAATCTAGCTAGAACGTTGAGCGAAAACAACTATTCTTAGAATCTATTTCATAAAGTTTAAAAATAAGCAGAAGTAAATACCTTGTTTAAGTATACAAAAATAGTGAAAACTTAATTCAGAAGGCAATGGAATGACAAAAGCGACATCAAGTCAGTACTTAATCTCTGGTGGGTATTGAGGCCCACTGGATAGGGTGGGTATAGAGTACAAGGTGTATGCTACTCAGTGGTAATATTCTAATTTCCTGGTTTAGGTGGCGGATTTATGGATGTTCAATATAATATGCTTTATAATGTAAATAGATTGCATATAGTCTGCATTGGGAAAAACTTAATTAAAAAATGAAGTGAATTCAAGGTGAGAAAGTGCAGGCAGTCACTGTACCCAATTCTTTACAAAAGCAAAAGGTCCACAAATGGGTGTTGGGCCTAGGAAAGTGTTGTCCCCACCTCCAAAAAATAAGAAGCATGATTGTTTGCTTTTAGAATGTTCCAGAACAGAGTAACTGACAGTTATCAGAAAGATAAAGTAAAGTCGATGAGAAGATGAGAAGGGTTGGGATCCAGATTTCACGGAGAGGCCCTTTAGGAGCAGAGACTTCTATCACTAGAGTGAAGGTACAAGCGTGGGTGAGTCTGTAGATGCGCAGGTGGCAAGAAGAGATGAGTCGCTGGTGATAATCAGGCTTCTCATTGTTACTAGATGTTGAGAGCTGGGGAGGACAGGAAGGTTATGAAATTTAAGGAAAGAAGAAAAGGTGGGAAATAGGCTTCCAGAGAGTTGGGCAACTAATTTACTAAATGAACCTTGAATAATTGCTGGACAGTATTGAGTATTCATATTTTGCCTTTCCTATTAATCATTTCTAAATGTATGAGAATAAAGATAGTTCTTCAAATTAAATGCTGGGATTTCATCTTTGTGACTGGATGACATGGAACAGGGTACCCTTGATTTTGTAAGATATAATTCCTGTTTAGGCTTTTTGGACTCTCAATTCAAATTTCAGTTAATTTCCTTTGTACTTTACCTCCAAGATAGGGATTTGAAATATTAAAATTTTGCTAATTGATTAGAATTATTAAAAGAGAGCTTATACCTAAAGCTTGGCAATAATTTGCATGTGTCTTGAGTTATAAAATGAAAACTAGTCAGTTAAATACCAGTTAATTAGGAATGTTTACTATGCTGTCTAGGATTTTATAAAATAAATTTCTTATAATGTAGCTAGATTATTTTATTAAAGTCTTAGCCCTTAAAGATGATGTTGGTTTTAACCCAAAGATTTAAAATTTTGTGCTGCAAATAATGGATACTGGATTGCTGATTTATTAGCTAAAGGAAGCCATGAAGATTTGTACAATCAGAATAGTTAGTGTTTTCAGGGGGTTAATTCGATTTGTCTGCCTTTCAGTTTTTTTTTATTTCTCAGAAAATTTTATGATACATGATTATATGATGGCATAATTTTAAAACTTTGTAATGAAAATTATTTTTAATATTCAGTATTTGTTTATTAATATATTTTAATAATTTTAACATTTCTATTCATGGAATGTTAATTAAATTTAGTTTCTCTTATAGAGTGGTAGGGATCTTTAATCCTTTTCTGGGAAGAAGCAACAGTATATTTATCGGAAGCTTTGAGGTAACAGTGTGGCCTCCGGTCAAGAGAATAGATGATGCTGGTAGTCTACGATTTTCACTGGGCTTAGCTTATGGGGATACATAAAGGGGCATTTTCAGTCTGTCATGTTAGCAGCATTCATTTTCTCCAAGCTGTGCTGAAAAAATGCTCAAAAGGAAAGGACAAGTTGACAATTTTCCTTTCTAGTTAAAATACTTGTGACTTTGGTGGTGTTGGTGGTAGGCACAGGCTTCCCATCTTCCATCTTCTGGATTGCTTTTTTAGAATTCACCATTTGGAGACATGATTAGATAAGATGTCTTTTTAAGGCTCATATATTACTGCATAACATTATCATTTTGTTGATTTTTAATTGCCAAAATGAAGAAGGTATGAAGGCCTAAATTTTTGTGAATGTGTTACATATGGTTAAGTATGTGATGTGTGTGTATATGTGAATGTATAGGGAGAGAGAAAGAAGACTGAACTATTGCTCCAAATATTTTCAAGGTTTTTGAAGCATTTAACATTATATACATACAGTCCCGTGGAGACATTTGTTTGTATTGTTAGCTACACAAAATGAAAGATTCTTTGACCCTATATCTTTTTTTTTTTTTTAACGATTTTATTGGGGAATTGGGGGAGGAGAACAGTGTTGGGGAATCGGGGAAGGGGAACAGACAAGCTGCTGTCCTTTTGTTCTTCAGTCTAGTTGTGGAGGATGTTGCTTCACTGGTCCATGTTGGTATTATCATTGCGCTCTTCCCAGGTGAGGCAGTCGCTCATTGGCCATTAGATGGCCGCTCACGCCGGCTGACGGTTGCTCACGCTGGCTGCCAGCCACTCACGGTGGTAGCTCACGGCAGCCCACTGCAGCAGGGGCTGCAGCCTACGCCGTAGCCGGCGACTCTCGACAGCCCAGCTCCAGGTTGAGCTGTTGTTCACCATCTTAGCTGGATTGGGCGCAGCGTCACTGGCCCTCATGTGGGATCTGAACTGGGGCCCTGCTGCTCAGAGCTGGTGTCCCAAGCCAACTGTTAACCAACATGCCACTCGGCCGGCTCTCTTTTTTTTTTAAGAGCAAAATTCCTTTTGTTATA
>NW_017731546.1:2860715-2864315 GCF_001890085.2 Hipposideros armiger | reverse complement strand
CAGTTCACTGTCTACAAAATGGGAATAATAAAATGCACTTCATGGGTTATTGTGAGATTTTGTTTAAATACTTAGCAAAATGTTGGTGCAGTGGCAAGCTCTCAGTAAATGGCTATGTTCCCAGATATTCGAATCAGCAATCAACTGGTAATCATCTAGTAAATCTGGATTCAGTGGTCATTCAAAATGAGGATTAAATAATTTGTTATAAATCTTCATTCTTTAAAAACTAAATTCCGTTTTATTCTTTAGAAACTAAATTTAGTTAAACCTAGATATATTCCAATTAGGCTATTTAGGCTATTTAGTTTTCTTTCTAACACTTGGACTAACTTTTGAAAATATTTTGTCCTTCCTAAGGTAGAGATGGATTATTACATCTTTATAGATTTTCATAGCAGTGACTATAAAATGGTCTCTCTTGTTCTTATTGCTTGTAAGTGATTCCAGATCACCTTAAATATATGTCAGTACCAAGGCAAGAAATTATTTTTACATATATGAAATTCCAGGTATTTATTAGCACTGCAAGTGTGCAGATAATCATCAGCAAGGAATAGTAAACCCACTGAGACAAACATGTATCAAAGCATAGTTAGCCTGGAATAACCTCTCAAGTGGAACTTACTTTAAATAGCATCCCTTCATTTTATGTGTAGCACAGATGAGTTCTTGCAGAGTATCTCGAGAAGTACATAAGGAATTGGAGAAGATTCATGCTTTTATAGTTACGTGAGAAAGAAGGGACACATAACAGGCTCGTACTTTCCATTTTCTCTTTTGATGGGAATGTTTTAATATAAAGAATTATTAACTGTCATGGGATTAGAGGAGCAGGGGCTTGCTTAGGAAGGAATAAAGATAGTTCCACAGAATATAGAAAAAGCACATATAAGGAACAGCCACCACCTGTAGGGCTAAGATCACCTAAGGAAGAGTCGCCAGCTCCGCTCCAGGGCTGGTGTCCACACCTTGGTGNTCAGGAGATCAAGAGGGAGTTTGGAATTAGGTAGAGGTTTAGTAATTATCTGCAGAGAGGACAACTGAAAAAATGGACTTGAACGTAACTTCCAAGGGAGCAAGATTAGAAAGAAGAGGACTGAGGACATACTTAACACAAAATTTTGAAATACTTAGTATTTCTAAGACTAGAGGAAAAGGAAGAATCTGTGTATGTCTAAGTGTGGAAGAAGGAGATTAGCACCAGCTGAAGACATAATATTTCTCTTCAAGAGCTTTAGAATCCTTTGGAAAAAATAAATAAAAATGAGCAGTTAGGATACATATCTTTCAAGCTGAATAATAATTGAGAAAGCCTAGTTCTTAGAAGAAGCAAGATTAATGAGAAAAACACTTAAGAAAATCAAATATTTTTAAGCCCAAAGTGATTAAGCAGGACAAAGTAAGAGAAGAAAAAAGGCTTTGACTAATGATAGAATTAAAATAAATGCAGTAATTCTCTTTATCATGGTCTTACCTAAATTCAGATTGGAAACTAAAATCAACAGAAGGGGAAATATATGGGAAAGAATTAGGGGGGGGGGGAATAGTACCTTTATTCCAGCCTTAAGCAGTTGACAGAGTTAGAACCAGAAACAAAAGGAGAATTTTCCCACAGACTTTGTACAGCGAGAATGGCAGCCTATGGGAGAGATGGTGGTATCTTGACTCCTTACGCTTATTAGCCTTCAACTTTTTTTATGTTGGGTTCTTCCTGCCCCTCACTGGACAAGATTTATATTAAAATATTTTAAGGTGTTCTACTTGCATGTTTATTGGCTTATCAGTATGCTAATGTAATTATGTCTTCACCATAAAGATTTCCCCAGTCATGGTTGTGGTTTTTTTTTTTTTTCAGTCTGTTTGATGGCTTTGCGGATGGACTAGGAGTTGCTGAAGCCATTTCTTACGTGGATCCTCAGTTCCTCACCTACATGGCACTAGAAGAGCGCTTAGCCCAGGCTATGGAGGTATTTTAGTGACTAATGACCATGCCTAAGTTAGTGGATGCAAAATGATAAAAATTAAAGGTTTTTTTTAAACTACTCTTAAGAAAAGGTGGATAATTTTCTCATTAATTTGATAACAGTTACTGAATAGTGATTACCAGTATGTGTATATAAATTATACTTGACATCCTGACAATTTGCCTAAAATTGCAATATTTCATAGTTTTTACTACAGAATGGAAACTATTTTTCTTTATTTAGAACATATACTTTTCCTCTATTGAATTATATGGGTCTGTGAATCTGAGTATTTTATACACACATGCACAGGTATATTTGTGAAATGAAATTGAAGACCTCTAAGGATTTATTACAGATCACTTCCTTTCTTTTATAATAGCACTTTATCTTGAACTTTTTTTTATTAGAAAGCCCAGTTTAGATTCATAAATTAAATAATAGACAGGTAAGTAGATAGAGAACAAACTGACCTGTCTGTGCACACACACACACACACACACACACACATGCACATGCACTTAAGTTAACTCTGCTTTTGGCATCACTTTTCTATGTGTGTGTAATTTTCCCTGGAGATCATGGCTCTCAGTTACGCTTTATGGTGTATGTTTTTTTCAAAGTGCTTACTAGGAGAAAAGTCAGAAAGAACATCATGAGACAGGATCCACTTAGGACTTTTCTCAGATTATTTAACTTGCCAGATTCTGACATATATGAAGTAATGTACAGCATGATAATTTACATCAGCGATACACTATATAAAGATTAAGGATCAGCTAAATAAATTTCAAGTGACCGCAATGGAATACATCTATTCTGGAGTCTGGTTTCACAGTGCTTAAACAGCCTTTTCCATTCTTATACTAGTGGTTTCTGATCTACAATGAGATCTTGAAAAAGAAGTTTAGAGAATTAAAATAAGGTTTTATTTGTTATTAATGGGAAATGTGACATTTTGATTGGCACCTTGAAAGAAGAGCGAGGGAGATTGGTCATTGAGGTCATACTAGGTAAACGCTCTAGCAGAATGGACAAAGATGAGGCAGGAAAGAACAGTATGTCCAGAGAACTTACAGTTCCCACATTATTGGCTTCTGCTCTTAGGCAACCTAATGGCACTGCCACGTTCAGTTATTGTCACACATCTGTCCTGCTTCTGATTTATGGCGTTAAGTGTCTCCCTTCCCCGCAGCTTAACAGTTTCCTCAGATTTAGTTTTCTGTTTTATTTTATTTGAATTTGAGACTTGCTTGACCCCTGGAGAATCGATACAGTTTCATCTTCATATCACTCTCTAGAAATTTTTATTTTTCTGTCTAGTATGCATTTAATCATTTTGAAAAATGAAGCTGAAATACTTTGTAATTTGTGATTTTTCCTTTAAGATTTAACACCAACATTCTTTAAATCAAACAAAAACAAGTAATAAGACAAACAGGGCTTTTACTTGTTTTTTCCCTCAAGTTGCCCTCTTTTTTAGCAATAGTTGTTTTCATTTCTGTTATTTTTCTAATATTAGACTGATCTTTCTTTTCAGGTAGTGGCTGTTGGTGAGAATAGGGCAAAATATTTAAGATTTTTAATTGCTTGAAACAATATTAAAGGTTTTTACTTATCCCCAAATTTTTTT
>NW_017731546.1:2850082-2854475 GCF_001890085.2 Hipposideros armiger | reverse complement strand
TTTTTTTTTTAAGAGCAAAATTCCTTTTGTTATACTATCAAGACAACTCTAGTCCAGCACATTGCCACTCTTCTAGCCTGCTAAAATGTATGTTAAATGATAGAAATTTATATGAACTTTGTGTAACATTTTGAAAGCATATGCCATATACCACTTATTTTCTATTTCTATAACTGTGTAATAATGAATTGTTAAACACAGAATCAAATGTTTAAGCAAATATATAGCCAAGAATTGCTTATATAGTAAGAGTATTAATGATATTATGAATTGTTTAGATTCAGATGATTTCTTATTTTAGTTTTCTTATTCTTTGAATTTAAAAAACCCATAAATTAATATTTCTTATACTGAATCATTTTCACCATCATATTGGAGTATAATATTATGTATCTAAAGTACAGAGTAACTGAGCCATTTTGATGTCTGTATAATAATAAAAAGAAATGTACTTTTTTGTAGGAATACATTAGAAATAACAAAACTTTTTAAGCACTATCCCAGTCTTAATCTCAAAATTGTTTTCTTCAAAAGATTGTTTTTCAAGGCTTTATTACATTTGCAACACATACAGAGATAGAGTACCCATTAAGTGCCAAGCGCTTGTTACAGGAGGTGAATACAATGATGACAGACCACACTGTTGAGAAGCTTGGAGTCTAGGAGACAAATGAGTCACCAGTAGGGTTACAGTAGAGTGTGGTGAGTGCTCTCATAAATTGTGAACAGAGATCTGTTGCTTAGGAATCTTTAGTTTGATTTTGTATTTTTAATCCATTTTGGGTTAAAATTTTCATTGGACCTAAGTATGCACAAAAGAAAAACATTTACTGTCTTTATATATTTGACATTAAATCTGTAATACAGTAAGCATATTTTGGTATGCTAATTTCTCTGATTTTTCTAGACTAATTATACTAGACTGAATCTTATAAACTTGTTATTTTGAAGCGTAATGTAGGATCTGAAATTAAAGAAACATTTACATAGTTAGGTATGTAAAGAGATTCTGTTTGTTTGTATTTAGAATATGTTGATTTTTATATATGGACGTTATCTGTAATACTTTCATAAATGTTTTTAACCCCCAAAGTTTAAATTTGAAGATTACAGTGAGTAAAATTCTATTTTTATCTGCTCTTAAAGTTGAAATATATAAATTGTTGTATAGCATTAGTTCTCATCTTAAACCACAAACTGAAATTCAGCTTTGCCAAGGCTGTGCTCTGTTTTACCTCCTAAATATACTAAAAGGTATTTTCTGTTAAATAAAATGAATAAGAAAATCCTACCAGTATGCTTTTCTTTTTCAAGAATTCATAAAGTACCTTTTGTTCAGCTTATTGCAGCCTTGAAATCCCTTTTGTTTCTCACGTATTATAATTAATTTTTCTCAATTTAATCTTTGTTTCCAAATTTTTAGTGTTTTGACTTTTCCATGGGTGTTGTTTTTTTTTTAATGTGTATATTAAATTTAACAATCTGTCTATGGCTTCAAGATTTTGCATCATGCTTAGAATGACATATTTTTGTGAAAATTACTCTAATGTTTCTTTTAGCAATTTTATTGTTTTAATGGTGAGGAGGGTGCACATGAATTTTTAAAAAATACATCTGGAATTTATTTAAGGGTAAATAATGACATAGAGATTTCATCTCCCTCCCTCTCGGTGGATACCCAGTTGTACCAATATCATTTATTGAATGATTCTGTTCCTATGGTTTTGAGATTCATCTTTTATCTCTTCCTTATTTTCTCTATCTGTACCATTGACTTGTCTGTCCCTGTCCCTGTGAGCTTATTTTCTGGTGGGAGAAAGACTAACAATAAACAATTAAGAAAATGATAAGTAAAAGTAAATTCTATAATGAAAAAATTCAGAATGACTTGGTAGCCAGTGACTAGAGAGTTACTTAAAATGAGTGGTGAAGGCAGGCCTTTCTGAGGAGGTGACATTTATGTGACCTGAATGTCAAGGACAGAGTGGCTGTGTAAAAATATGGTGAAAGAGGATTTCAGATGGAGGAAATGGCCTCAAGGAGGAGATGATCTTCAAGTGTTCCCAAGAGTAGAAAGAATAGTAGGAGTATAGTATATGGGGGAAGAGTGGTGAGAGGTAACAGCTGGAGAAGAGACGAGGAGAAGGCATGTATTATGCAGGGATTTGTAGGCTGAGCTGAGGAATTTGCATTTTATTTTAACTGTGAAGGGAAACTATTCAAGAGCAATGTTTAAAAATTCAAATGGTCTAGAATGAATTTTTCTTATTTTTATCCTGCAAACAAAAGGATATATAGGCGATTAGATAATTTGTGAATCAAATAAACAGGTTCTTATGCAATTAGGAGCTATTTTTGTGTACATGGACTCTGTAACGAACTTGTTTCCCTTTTAAATAATTTTACAGTTAAAGAAGCGTTTTTAAAATTACGTAAGTACCAAGAGTTTAGAACTCAAAGGATAAAGGATCTACTTGGACTAAATAGAACTCTTTAAAGAACAATTTTGTGATGTGTTTCAAAATAATATTTTTTCTCTCTCAAAATGTTTGTATAGGGAACAGACATCCTTGGAAGAGGGAGAAATTCCTTGGCTACAGTACAGTGAAGTCAATGAAAGCAGCAGCGATGAGGGAAATGAGCCCGCCAATGAATTTGCACAGCCTGAAGCTTTCATGTTGGACGGTAACAATAACCTTGAGGATGACTCCAGTGTGAGTGAGGACTTAGATGTGGACTGGAGGTGTGTAGCAGTGTTGTTACCATGCTTAAGTGTTCACTGAGTAGAATTGGTTTTTGATTCTAAACTATGAAAACTGAATCTCCTGATAGCTTAGAAGTATTCTGTTTTTCCCACCTGTCAATCTTCCTCCCCTTCAAAGCTCGTTTCAGATGTCATTTCCTACATGAACTCTTTCCTAATACTTATTCCAGTCAGTGACCTCTTCCTTCATGACCTTTCCTCTCTTGAAGCTCACCTTATAGCCTAGTGAATTACACACTCATGGATTGAGGTTTCTGACTGTTAAATTTAGCTTTATATGTTAAATGTAGCACTTAGTATAATCCTTTAAAAAAAAATAATAAGTCCTGAATCCTATGTGAGGAATTCAAAACCTGTGATTGAATCAAAAGAATCATAAGAATATAGTTTTCCTTCTATATATATTTTATATGCAAAATATAGAAAATATAATTGTACTTTCACAGAGATGTTGAAAGTATTAAATTTATACTGACAAAGAATAACTTCAAATAAAAGTAGCATATAAATTAAGTGGATTATACAATTGTTAGGTCTTGTGATATAATGGTTAGAATTTCTTAAGCTGGATTTGTCTGATGTCATTAGATTCGAGTTACAAATTTTTAGCAGGAGCATCATATTAATAGAAGCTGTGTTTTGTTCATCTCAGTTCATATCAGAAGGCACATGATGTCGAATTATCCCATTACTGGTGATGTTAATTCTGATCACTTGGTTAAGGTACTGTCTTTCAGATTGCTTCACTGTACAGTTGCCACTTTTCCCTTTATAATTAATAGGTGTCGTGTGGAAAGATACTCTGAGACTATATAAATAGCCTGTTTCGCCTCAAACTATCAAACTTCCATCCACTAGTTTTAGCATCATTAGAGATTCTTGTTATTACCATGGTGATTGCCAAATGATGATACCAGAATTTTTAATATTAACTGATTATTCTGCAGTGAACAAATTGTAGCCAGATAACATGCCTTAAGTGTCTAGATTTGTTTAGCCTGGAGAAGAAAAGAATTATTGGGAGGTAGTTGACTAACCATTTGAAGGAGTTTTCTGCCAAGGGGAATTGGGCATAGTTGTGTTGCGATAGCAGGCAGAACTAGAGCACTTAACTGCACATAAGTTTCAGACCACTGGCATGTACCTCCTTAGAAAGCAGTGCGTTTTCCAGGGAGGGAATGGGTCTGCTGTTCCTTGAACGCCTACTCTGGTGCCATCTCTGTGCTAGGCACAGGAGTGCATCTACTGTTTTAATTTATTGTATAGGTGAGGAAACAGAATAACAGTTAAATTTTTCACATTGTTCAACTATGATTTAGTTAAATGTGAAGTTAAATTCCTGTCTGACTGACTCCTGGGCTCCTCCTCTTTGCACTACATCTCACTGCTAGACGAAGGAGGCCTAGTATTGCACGGGAGTTTGGATTCACTAATTCTGGCTTTTATTCTAAGAACTGTGATTGTATGAGAATGTCTGTTCCTTTGTACCATATGATATCTGCTGATTTCTAGATACTACTAAACTATAGTATAGTCTTCATAAGAATACTTCTGTTTCTCTTGGCAATAGAATTGTAATTTTAATGATGGCACAAAGGTTGACATCAAAACGATTGTGAGCTAGCTTGT
>NW_017731546.1:2843477-2845163 GCF_001890085.2 Hipposideros armiger | reverse complement strand
ATTTTCTTTAGCTTTATTGAAAGAATATAGTATATAATTCATATAACATACAAAATTTGTGTCTATTGACTGTTTATGTTACTGGTAAGGGTTCTGGTCAACATTAGACTATTAGTAGTGTACTTTTGGAGGAATCAAAAGTTATACATGGATTTTTGACTGTGCAGGGGTCAGCCCCTGTGTTGTTCAAGGGTCAACTGTAGTCAGTTTCATCTTAGGACATCCACATGTCCCCATTTTAAGTTTCAGAATACTTTAACCAGTCAATGATAAAACTTTTGAAAAATTTAATAAGACTGAGAATTAAATTCTCATTTTAATTCAGCAATTCACCAACTAAATTTTATGCTTGATTTTCCAAAATAAGAGGGGTTTTTTAGGCCTTCACAGACACTCTGGTTCTCATACTGCGCTTCACTCTTAGAATTAATGAGCCTGAGTTTGTCATTCTCTTTATATATGTACAAGGGCACTCAAAGTATCCGTCTTACATCACAATTTTTCTAGTCATCATTACTGCCATAAGGTCAAGTGCAGAAGCCACCTGGGCTCCCAAAACACGTGCTTTAGTTGGCATTTCATTGCAGTCAACCACAGTGATAGTTTGATTAATTGTGCTGCCACTACAGGCCATGGATTAATAGCATCCATTTTCTGTTGGCAAGGAGCTCAGCACTGAGCTCAGGCCCAGAGGCCTAATGCCTGATACCAATTCTGTATCAGGCTGGGCTCAGTCACAAGAGAGAAAACAATAATTTGAACAGGGTAAGATTATTATAAAAAATCAACTATAGCAGGAGACCAGAGTAATAAGGGATTGGCTACTAGGAAGCAAAGTGAACTATAGAATACAGGAATAGCAGAGTTAAGAAATCAGTCACCTTAGGGCTGAGATAGAACATTCCACCTCCCCACCCTCTGGGGCTGAGATCCAGACTGTTGGCAAGGACACAGTCATGGCTCTTAGAGGAGTGTTTGTGCCACTCTGCTGGCAGACCGTATAGGAAACGTGCCCCCTGGAACTTGACAAAAGTCTGCCTTCTGGATTGCTGAAGAAACTGCTCATGGAGAGGTGACTAACTTAGAAGCACCCTGCAACACAGCCACCCAAGATGGGTACCAGGGGAAGCCTCTGCCCACCTTGTACTACAGCTGTCAGTGCTGGAGAAGCCACTCTCCCTGGAGTCGCCTGGTGCTGGAAAAGCCGTCTGTGCTACAGAAGCCCACATTGCGGAAGCCACACACATTGCAGGGGCCTGCCCTGCAAGTCCATTGGAACCGAGAAGCAGAGCCCTTTCCCTCTGTGGTGTGTCTCTCCAGCAGCCTCTGCTGACAAGCCTGAGATCATGCTAGCCAACAACAACAAAAAGTATTTAAAAGGCCCAGATATATTTTCACAGAGCAGAAGTGAAAGGTGAATTTGGAACTGAGAGGCAATTATTCAATTACTGACACACTGTTTTTCTTATTGCAGTATCTCTGCAAATTCAGTCAGATTTGGTGTTCAGTTTTCACTATATCAACTCATCGATGAACCTTTTTTTGCTTTCTCCTTTTTTAGTCTTGACTTTGCTTTGACCTTGGTCCTATCCTCTGTTGTAAGTCATCTCAAATCCTTTTTGGAAAGACATAATTCATTGATAAAGTATTTAGGCCAGATCTTCAGTATACAGAAGATTGTGTTTG
>NW_017731546.1:2828635-2842317 GCF_001890085.2 Hipposideros armiger | reverse complement strand
CAATGACTTCTTTCTTTACCCGAAGATAAAGGAAATATTGAAAGGAAGACATTTTGATGACATTCAGGACATCAAGGGTAATACGATGACAGCTCTGAGGGCCATTCCAGAAAAAGAGTTCCAAAATTGCTTTGAAGAGTGGACTAGGCGCTGACATCAGTGCATAACTTCCCAAGGGGAGTATTTCAAAGGTGACTGTAGTGATACTCAGCAGTGAGGTATGTAGCATTTTTACTAGGATGAGTTTGCGAACTTAGTTGTCTGACTTTGTATAACATTGTGTAAGTTTAAGGTGTGCAGTGTGTTGATTTGATGAACATATATATTGTGAAGTCATTATCACTGTAGTGTTAGTTAACACCTGCATCACCTCATATAATTACCCTTTGTTTCTTGTGGTAATAGCATAAGAGTTACTCTGTTTGCAACTTTCAAGTATATAATACAGTATTATTAACTGCAGTCACTATGTTGTACAGTAGATCCCCTTAACTTAATCCTCTTATAACTGGAAGTTTGTACCCTTTGATCCACATCTCCTCATTTACCCCGTAACTGCCATTCTACTCTCTGTTTTTATGAGTTCAGCTTTTTTGTGTTCCACATATAAGTTATATCGTACATTATTTCTGTTTCTCTGTCTGACTGATTTCATTTGGCATGATGCCCTCAGGATCCATCCATGTTGTCACAAATGGCAGGACTTCCTTCTTTCTCATGGCTGAATGAGATTTCATTGTGTATATTTATCACATCTCTTTATCCATTCATCCATTGATGGATACTTAGGTTACTTCCGTATCTTGGCTGTTGTAAAGAGTGCTGCATTGAACATAGGGGTGCAGATATCTCTTCAGGATCCTAATTTTATTTCCTTTAGATAATATTCCCAGAAGTGGAATTGTTGGATCATATGGTAATTCTATTTTTTTGAGGCATTTTCTATTGTTTTTCAAGGTGGCTGTACCAATTTACATTCTCACCAACAGTACATAAGGGTCCCCTTATCCCCACAGCTTTGCCAACACTTGTTTTTACTTGTCTCTTTTTTTTAAATTTCAGGTTAGTGTCTCTTTTTGATCGTGGTAGCCATTATAATAGGTTTGAAGGTGATATCTCATTGTGGTTTTGATTTGCATTTCCCTGATAATTAGTGACGTTCAGCATCCTTTCATGTACCTGTTGGTTGTTTTCTTTGGCAAAATGTCTATTCATTTCCTCCACTCAGGTTTGTTTTTTTTTAAGATTTTACTGGGGAATTGGGGGAGGGAACAGTCAAGTTGTTGTCCTTCAATCTTAGTTGTGAAGGGTGCAGCTATCTCAGCTCCAAGTCCAGTTGCCATCCGGCAGCCTGTTGGCAGCTCACGGCCGCTCAGCTCAAGGTGCCGTGTTCAATCTTAGTTGCAGGTGGGTGTAGCCCACCATCTCATGTGGGAGTCAAACCGGCAACCTTGTTGTTAGGAGCACATGCTCTCACCAGCTGAGCCATCCTGCCACCTGTTGGCCGCTCAGCAGCTGCTCAGCTCAGGTGCAGCTCACTGGCCCATTTGCCCATTTGGGAATCAAATCAGCGACCCTGCTGCTCAGAGCTCACGCTCCTAACCAACTGAGCCACTCGGCCGGCCTCCGTCTACTCAGTTTTTTAACTAGATTGCTTTTATTGTTATTGAGTTATATGAGTTCCTTATATATTTTGAATATTAACTCCTTATCAGTTATATGATTTGCATATATTTTCTATAAATTGGTTTTTCACTTTGTTGATTGTTTCCTTTGCTGCATATAAGATTTTTAGTTTAATGTAGTCTCATTTATTTTTCCTTCTGTTGCTTGTGCTTTTGTTGTAGCCAAAAAATCATCACCAAGACCAATATCAAACAACTTTTCCCCCAGTGTTTTCTTCTAGGAGTTTTACTGTTTCAGGCCTTATGTTTAAGTCTTTCATCCACTTTGAGCTAATCTTTGTGAGTAGTATAAGATAGGGGTTCAGTTCAATTCATGTGATTATCCGGTTTTCCCAGCACCATTTATTGAAAAGATTATCCTTTCCCCATGGAGTATTTCTGGCTCCCTTATCAAATATTAGTTGTCTGTATATGCCAGGGTTTATTTCTAGGCCCTTGATTCTGTTCCATTGATCCATGTGTCTACTTTTATGCCAGTACTATATACTGTTTTGATTACTGTAATTTTATTAGTATTTTATTAGTATTAGTATTTTTTGATACTATTATGAATGGGATTGTTTCCTTTGTTTTTCAGCTATTTTACTGTTAATGTATAGAAACACAATTGATTTCCACATGTTGATTTTGTATCCTGCAACTTTAGTGAATTTACTGATTAGCTCTAACAGTTGTTTGTTTGTTTGTTTGTTTGTTTGTTTGTTTGTTTTGTTTTTGGTGGAGTCTTTAATATTTTCTATATATGAGATGGTACCTGCAAACAAAGACAATTTTATTTCTTTCTTTCCGATTTAGATCCTTTTTTTTTTTTAAAGATTTTTATTGGGAAATTGGGGGAAGGGGAACAGACAAGTTGCTGTCTTTTTGTTCTTCAGTCTAGTTGTGGAGGACGTTGCTTCACTGGCCCAAGTTGGCACCATCATTGCACTCTTCCCGGGCGAGGCACATCAGTCGCTGGCTTCTGGACAGCCGCTCAAGGCGGCTTGAGGGCCGCTCACGCTGGCTGCTGGCTACACATGGTAGCCCATGGCAACCCACTGCAGCAGGGGCTGCAGCCTACGCCGTCGACTCACAGCAGCCCAGCTCCAGGTTTAGCTGTTGTTCAGCATCTTAGCTGTAGAGGGCAGCGTCACTGGCCCTCATATGTGTGATCTGAACCGGGGCCCTCTGGCGTCCCAAGCCAGTTCTTAACCAACGCACCACTTGGCCGGTCCTGGATTTAGATCCTTTCTTTTCTTTTTCTTACCTGATTGCTTTGGCATGGACTTCCAGTACTAATTTGAATACGAGTGAAGAGAATAGACACCTTGTTGTGTTCTTTATCTTAGAAGGAAAGCTTTCAACCTTTCATTTTTTATTACGATGTTAGCTGTGGGTTTGTCATATACTCGTATGTATGCCTTTATCATGTTGAGGTATGTTCCTTTTATACCCAATTTATTGAGAATTTTTATTATGAAAGGATGCTGTATTTTGTCAAATGCTTTTTCTGCAAGTATTGAGATGATCATAATATTTTTAGCTTATTCTGTAAATATGGTGTATTACATGATTGAATTGTTTATGTTATACTGTCCTTGAATCCCAGGAATATATCCCACTTGATCATGGTGTATGATCTTTAAAATATGCTGTTGAATTCAGTTTGCTAGTATTGTGTTGAAGATTTTGCATTTATGTTTGTCAGGGTTATTGGACTATGACTTTCTTGTAGTGTACTAATCTGACCTTGAATATCAGGGTAATGCTAGCCTCATAAAATGTGTTTGGGAATGTTCCTCCTCTTCACTTTTTTTAAAGAGCTTGGGAAGGATTGGCATTAATTCTTCAATGTTTTATAAAATTTCCCAGGGAAACCATCTGATCCTGGGCTTTTCTTTGTTTGAAAAATTTTGATGAAGGTTCACTTTTCTGACTCATTCAGATTTTTTATTTCTTCATGATTCATTCTTGGTAAGTTATATATTTGTAGGCATTTATCCATTTCTTTTAGGTTATCCAATTTGTTGGTGTATAATTATTCATAGTAACTTTCCTATGATTCTTTGTATTTCTGTGGTATCAGTTATAATGTCTTCTCTTTCATTTTTTATTTTATTTGAAACTTCTTTTTTTTTCTTAGTCTAGCTACAGGTTGTCATTTTTGTTTATCTTTTTCTTTTAAAAAAACAGCTCTTAATTTGTTGATATTTTCTATTGCTTTTCTGGTCTCTACTTCATTTATTTCTGCTCTGATCTTTGTTTCTTTGTTTTTCTGCTACTTTTGGCTTAGTTTGTTCTTTTTTTAGTCCTTGAGGTATAAAGTTAAGTTGTCTATCTGAGAGCTTTCTTTTTTTTTTAATATAGGCATTTATTGCTATAAACTTCTTCTTGGAACTGCTTTTCTTTCATCTCATAAGTTTTGGCATGTTGTGTTTCTATTTTTGTTTCAAGATATCTTTTGATTTCTTTGATGCATTGGCTTTTCAGGAGCGTATTGTGTAATTTCCACATGTTTGAGTTTTCTGGTTTTGTTCCCATTACTGATTTTTCATTTCTTGCTATTTTGGTCAAAAAGAGAGGTGGTATGATTTTAGTATTTTGAAATTTGCTAAGACTTGTTTTGTGACCTATTATATAATCTATCCTGGAGAATATTTCATATGCACTTGAAAAGAATGTGTATTCTGCTGCCATTGTATGGGAAGTTCTTATATGTCTGTTAGATTTATATCTAAAGTATAGTTCAAGTCCAGTGTTTTCTTTTTGATTTTCTGTCTGGATGATCTATTCATTGTTGAAAGTAAGGAATTAAAGTACCCCACTCTTTATTGTATTGTCTAATTTCACTTCAGATCTGTTTTTATTTGCTTAATATATTTAGGTACTCTGGTGTTGGGTGCATATTTATTTGTGATTGTTATATCCCCTTGATGAGTTCACTCTTTATCATTATAAAGGTTTATCATAGCCTTTGTCTCTTGTTACTGTTTTTTGCTTAAGGTTTATTTTGTCTGATGTTAGCATAGTTATTCCTGCTCTTTGGTTTCCACTTGCCTGGGATATGCTTTTCCATTCTTTCACTTTGAGCCTATGTCCTTAAAGCTGATGCGATTCTCTTGTAGTTGGGTCTTTTTTAACCATCCAGCCATTTTATGACTTTTGATTGGAGAATTTAGTCCATTTACATTTAGAATAATTATTGCTAGATAAGGACTTAATAATGCCATCTTATTAATTGTGGTCTGGCTGTTCTATAGTTCTGTTGTTCCTTCCTCCCTCTCTTGCTATCTTCTTTTATGACCTGATGATTTTCCATAGTGGTATCCTTTGATTCCCTTCTCTTTATCTTTTTTGAATCCAATGTAGATTTTTGCTTTGTAGTTACTGTGAAACTTACATCAAGCATCTTAACAGCCTGTGTTATGCTGATAACAACTTCTATTGCATACAAAAGCTGTACCATTTTATTTTCTTTTATGTTTTTGATGTCACAAATTACCTATTTTTATATTCTATATTCTTTTTTTTTAAAGATTTTTTTTATTGGGGAAGGGGAACAGCCAAGTTATTGTCCTTCAATCTTAGTTGTGGAGGGCACAGCTAGCTCAGCCCCAAGTCCAGTTGCCATCGGCCACATGTCGGCATTTCACGGCAGCTCAGCTCAAGGTGCCATGTTCAATCTTAGTTGTGGGTGGGTGTAGCCCACCATTCCATGTGGGAGTCAAACCGGCATCCTTGTTGTTAAGAGCACACGCTGTATCTCCTGAGCCACCCAGGTGGCAGCTCAGCTCAAGCTGCCGAGTTCAGTCTTTAATTGCGGGCAGGCGTAGCCCACCATCTCAAACAGGCAACCTTGTTGTTAGGAGCACGTGCTCTTACCAGCTGAGCCACCCTGCCACCTATTGACATCTCAGTGGCAGCTCAGCTCGGGCGCAGCTCACTGGCCCATGTGGGAATTGAACCAGCCATCCTGTTGCTCAGAGCTCGCGTTCTAACCAACTGCGCCATCCGGCCAGCACATATATTGCGTATTCTTTACCAAATTATTATAGCTGTAGTTAATTTTAATACTCTTGTTTTTTTAACCTTTATGCTTGAATAAAGTGGTTAACACACTACGTATTATTAACCCCATACAGGAACTCATAAGTTGGAAGAGGTAACCACTCTTCAGAGAATATTAAATAATGGACAAGTAGGTGATTACTGAGACAAAATCAATTTTTGTTATACTTGTGAAAAGTAGGGCTTTTTTGGTGTGTTTTTGGTGTTTTAGTTTGATGGTGGTGATTATGGTTCCTTTTGGAAGGAGGCAAACAAGGCAGTGAACCGAAGCAAAATAAACTAACAAGAAGAAAATAATGGTGGATTTAACTTTGAAGATACCATTACTCTTTTAAAGTGTTTTCTAACAAAGAACTGTGACTTTTTTTTTTTTTTTCAGACTGCCCTGGCACATTTAGAGTCTCTTGCAGTAGATGTGGAGGTGGCCAATCCACCAGCCAGTAAGGAGAGCATTGATGGTCTTCCAGAGACCCTCGTTCTTGAAGATCACACTGGTAAGGGCAAAGTTGATTTCTAATGTTGAATGACACATTGCATGTTTAAGTATATTATCAATGCTCCTAAAAGATAAAATACTAACTTTCATTATGTTTTCTATGAAACAAGATTCTGACAAACTTTCACCAAATACAAGAATATTTTTAATTTATCAAGTGATAGCCTGGGACAAATGTTCTCTACTCAACTTTTCTATAAAAACGTTTATTCAATTTCAAATTGTCATGTATTAGAAACATGTTCGCCAGTTTATTGCTCAAAGTCTGGTTCTTTTGTCTTTCAGAGGTTTCATCTATGAGTTCATATGTTGGTTTTGAGTTTTATTAAAATTGAACTTTATGGGATTGAAATATCAAATTATTTGTTGTTTTCAGCTATTGGTCAGGAGCTATGCTGTCCAATCTGTTGCAGCGAGTATATTAAGGATGATATAGCAACAGAGTTACCCTGTCACCATTTCTTTCACAAGCCTTGTGTCTCAATTTGGCTACAGAAGGTGAGTTTTATATTATTACTGTTTGTAAGTTAATATGTTAATAGTTCCTCCTACAAGTTAATGATGATAGTGGTGTCTTTTAATCCTGTTTTATTTATATAGTTAGTTGGAGTACTTTTTAATTCAGTTTAATTCAATTTAATTAAAAATTGGTTTACCTTTTAATGACTACAGATTAATGCTAGTATCAAACTATTTTACTTTACTAAGACTGTCTTAAAAATAATATAGACAACACTAACTGCTTAACATATTTAATCATATCTCTGAAATTTGATGTTTTCAAAAATATCTCAAGCAAAGAAGTCTTTGATCCTACTCAGAGTGCTGTAAAAATATACAGATAGTCTATCAATCTGTATCATTCATTATCTCTGCAAATGTATATGAGAAATGTTTAATAATCTACCAAGTATCTCTTATTCAAATTTTTTTATGTTGTCCTTAAATATTACTCCCAAATTTTAAGTATATTTGTATTACTTGAGGAAAAAGAGTTTTACTTAAATCTCTGTGAACTCTATTTTTGTGTAAAGGATATTTACAAGCAGTTGAGTATGAATTCCCAAATCACTTTTCCAGCTTACTTACTTATGGATATAGCTCCTTTCTTCCCTACTACTACCCCCTTCCTTTTTTCTTCTCTTTCTTCCTCTCCCTCCTTCCCCTTTTCTTTCCACTTCATCTTTGTCAAAACTCTACTTAAAATTTCTAAAATCCTATGCAGAAATGTTCAGATTTCTTTATAAAATCTAAAGTTTCTGCCTTGACTTTTAAGGCCTTCTATGAGCTAGCTCCCCGCCTATCTCTTCAGATTTACTCCCATACGTTAGCTGTGTTTGCTTAGCCTGGTGTGGTCTTCCCCCTGCACCTGTAAGATTAGATGATCAAGGTAGGTCCAACTTCAATTCAACCTTTTCTATTCTTAATATCCTCTTTCTTTAAACTTATGGTAGTATCAAATGTTTAAGAAGTATCTAGTGCTTTGTGTTCCTGCTGTGTTGCAGGCACTACTAGATGATTCATGTATAATTTCCCATTTATTCCCCACAATAACTCTGGGACATATTGGTGTCCTAATTCTCATTTTCCAATGTTTGATACACAAGTTTACACAGATAGTATGAGGTTGATGGAGAGTGCATCTATCTGACGCTAAAATGTTGCTGTTAGGCCCAATTTGAATGTCAAGCACTCAGTAAATGTTTATATGATTAAATTCTTGAATTGTGAACATTATATATGTTGTACAACTATGAATTGTCATTGACTTGGCTATAGCCCAAGGTAATAATTTCTGTAGTCTCCTTCCAGTTAAGAAACAGCTTAGTGTGAAGCCTTTCCTCTGGGGAGAAGGTTCCCAAAAAAGATACAAATCTTTGTCACCTTTAACAGTGTAATTTCTGCAATCTGCTTTCTATCAGGGAGATCTCCTTGGGAACAAGACCAGACTTGCAAAGTCACCAGATGACATGATTCTATAAACTTCCATTCATAAAATATTATACTACCAGTATAACTTCTTTCCCTGTTAGACCATCCCTCCCAGGTGTATGGTTGATTTATTTTATCATTTAGAAAACACCTAACTCCATATCTTTTTGAAAAGGAATTATATAGCTTTTAAAGAGGGTCTGTGAGGTCCATCTATACACTAAAGTGAGGCTTTAGTGTATATGTGTGTGCGCGCGCGCGTGCGTGTGTGTGTGTGTGTGTGTGTGTGTGTGTGTGTGTGTGTGTAAATATATCAATATAGAAGGCTCTGGGGGATGATTTGGTGTAATAAATGTGTGAATTAATTAGGTCTGGTTTCTCTAATATATGTATCATAGATTGAATAATAATCAGTTCACGTGAAGACATGGCCTGTGACTATGAATAATAATCAGCTCACTCTCCACTGCAGCACCCGTGATGAGCAGGGAGGATAGTAGACTCTCAGTTAATACTCACTAAGTAAAAGATGAGTGATCTAAAAGATACAAACGTCATTAACAGATACGATTTACCCTCAAAGAAATTAGTGTCTGATTGGGATGAAGAGGAAATAGCATCAAAATTTTGCCTCTCTGTATTGTGTGGTTTTGAAGTTCATTTGGTTTTTGTTTTTAAGTTATTTGTTTTGTTTTTAGGATAATGATACTGTTTTTTCTTTATTAAGATACTTGTGTGGCAGTTAAGACCTTTCCATTGGCTCTGAACTTCTGTTTTTCTCCCTCCAGTCGGGAACATGCCCTGTGTGCCGCCGTCATTTCCCACCTGCAATTATCGAAGCATCTGCAGCTGCTTCCTCTGAGCCTGAGCACGAGGCCCCACCTTCAAATGACAGCACTGCAGAAGCCCCCTAAACCTTAACACTTGAATGAGATCAGTCTATCAAAGTAAATCCGCAAATTCCTTCTAAATCTGATGTGCAAATAATTATATATAAATATATTAAAATGCTATATATAGTCTATGCCATAGTTTAGAAAGAGAATATTAACCTTTCTAAACTAAGTTTAGGTTTGCTGGAAGTACTAAACATTTTCAAGCTGAATGTTGAAGCAGTACATCCATTTTTTTTTTAGTTGAATATGTTATTGTAAAGCTTATCAATTAACTCTCTCCAGAAGAAATAATCATCTATGTGGCATACATTATTGGTTTTGTCTGAAGTACTGCCACTAAGTTGATTATGATTAAGATCTCCTATTTGCATCAGATGTGAAGACTGTGATCACAGCAGTACTAAAATTGGTTTCATTGGAAATAAAAAGAATTCAAAAGCATGCTTTTTCATTGGTCCCTTTGCTTTTGCTGCATCAAAACCTCTTGGTTCATAATACTGAGTGGTTTTTTAGCAAGGTGTCTATTCTTCCATCTTTGTTTAAAATTAGGACTTTTTAGAATGTCCAACAAAGGCTATAATTCTGGCCATGTCATCACAAAATTTTCAATCTTCAATGTAATCCCCTGGAAATGTTAAGGTAGTAAAATAAATTATTGTTTTATGTTGGATGTGCTTAAAGTAAGATTAGTAAAGCATATGAACAATCTAGTGTGCTCAGTGCTCAGTTCAGAATTAGAAGGCCTTACAGAAATCCTTTCTACTTGGATAAAGTTATACTTGAAGGTCCAGAACACTCATGGCACATTTGTTTAATAAATATTGGGTATAGTTAGTTTAAGGGAATTTTGGTTCTTAAATATTTTGGAAAGTCTGAAAACATGCATACAGTGTTTTTAATACTCATTCTGTTGTATCCTAAAGGAAAATCTGAATCCTTAAAAAACTAGAAGATTAAATGCACTAACTTGTATAAAGCATAAAATTGATGGTGCATAGGACAGGTTTGGCCATAACCTTTTTATAACATATCCAAACCTTACTGTGTTATAATTTATTTGTTTAAAGTATTCTTGAACAAAGATTATCTGTATTACATTATCAGTATTTGTTTCTTTACACTGATTTTATTTTGGTAAAATTATTCACCTGGAACTGAAAATAGGTAGTTTCAAATTAAGCCAAATTAAGCCATGGGTGAAAAGGAAGTAGATTATTCGATAGCTTAATGACTGTGTGAACAGAACTGAACATGCAACACAGTTTCTTGTTTTCCTTTGTTTAAAAGAAAAAAGAAGATCCTGTCCTCAGATTTACCCTCTAAAGGAGTTCTATTGAAGAGCTACTACAAAAGTGAGCAAATCAGCTTCCCTTATTCTTTTTCATGGAAAATTTGACCCACAAGGTCATCTTTGTAATTATGTTGCCCCAGGTTAAGATTGCACGGCTTTCTGTTTATGTGATCACACCCAGCTGGCAATTATGTACGAACATTGATGTAATACTTAACTTACAGATGTGATTTGGTATCGACACCAGAGAAGGATGTTAGAATATCACATTTGAGCAAGTAAAATAGTAAAGCACATAGTGAGTGTACATCCATTCAAGTAGTACATTGATAATTTAGTTTGGACATGTAAAAGGAATATTTATATGGCTTCCCAAATGCAAAATTACATTATATTTGTGTAATTTCTCTGAATATTTATATTCCATCCCCTTTCTTCATTCTTAAATGAATTTTCCCTGTTGGCACATTTGAGGCTTAAATATAAGGAACATAACACTTGCATTCTAATTTTTGCATATATTGTAAATGTGACTGGTATTTACAGCAAAATACTGTGTATCCTTTTATGGGTAAAAAAAAAAACAGCTGAACATTGCATGCGTGTAATGTGGTGAATTTGTAACTTAGGGGTTCTTTGGGGCTTCTGTGACTTTGGAAATGCTTACATTCAGGCCTTAATGTTGCATTAGCTAGCATGTTTCCCTTCTGATGTATATAGTCACGGTCGTATAAACTAACCTTTGCTTGTTTTCTACTCTGTGATCTTTCCATACTGTATTTCATTGATGATCAGTGAGTGTCAAGAAATCAAATCAGATTAAAATTAATTCTCATGTGTACATTGTGAAAATGTGTGGCTAGTGTGACTTTTGTTTGTTTGGTTTTTGGTTTCCAGAAATTCGTGGCTAGTGTGTTTTTTGTTGCTGTTCTCTTTAAGTAATATTGATCAGTTGTGACACTTACTGGTTAAACTGACATTGCTACAGATTTCTCTGTAATAAGCCACACATTATATTTAGGCAGTATTAAGGGACCTTGGTTTTTTTGTTTTGTTTTTTTTTTCCTCCTAGATAGCAGCTGTCCCAAAGAAAATATTTCTTCTTTGCCTGTTTAGATTTAGTTCTTATCTGCCAGTTTTTAAGAGGTTTTGGTTCCAAACTCAACCAGCAGTATTGAGAGCTGAACTTAAGATAGCTGTTGCACTTTTTGCTTTCCATCTGTTTCTGTCCTTCATTCTTGGCTTTCCTACTATCTATAAACAGCTGCTATGAAGGAGAAAAGTTGAATAAGAGCTGGCTTATAAAATTTTTTAGAAAGAAACTGGAAGCTCTAGGATTTTCATTGTAACAAGCTGAAAGCTGAGGCTAACAAGTTCAGACACCAAAGTATTGATCAGATCTTGGATCCTTTTGAAGAAGTTAAAAATATGTGAGGATAAATTAGAAATACATATAAATATTAATAAAAATGTTGTTTCCCTTATTTCTCTATTATATGTTACGTGACTTGACCTATAATTTTATTTTTTTAAACAATTTCTTCTTTCTTGTAATATGAATGCTGGTATTTAAAGGTGGTTTCATGTCATTTTCTTTTGTGTTTCTTAATTGTTTATCTCTAAGCTTACTAACTCTTTAGATTATTTGTGATCTGGATTTATATATAAGCTGTTAAATATATATGAACTGTTAAAATGGAATGCAAGTTTTTCAAAAGCCCGGGTCTAAATGTAATGACTGGTTTATTGTTCTACAACCCTCATCCATCATTTTCCATGTAAATCATAAACAATAAACAGGATATACTCGTTGGTCATTTCTAATATTTAATTGTGCAGTCATATCACTTCTATAATCCTCCCTGGAGGATTCGGTGTTAATGGTAAAGAATACAGCTGTTAAGGAAGTCTGGAAAAGGCCCCAGAGCGCATGGCTTTATAATCTTGGAACCGTGATCTCGGAAGGCCTGGGCATGGAGACCAGCTCTAAGAAGCGGTTGAAGGACTTCCTGCTGTAAAGGAGCGGGCCCTGTCCTCTCCTGCCCAACCTTCTTATCAATCCTGTGGGTTCAGCACAGCACAGCCCGACTTCCACACTCACTCAGGATTGCAGAAACCTTCAAAGTTCCAGGACGGATGCCCGCCTCGCTTCAATGGCTTCCTCCAAATCAGGTATGGCAGTATTATCAAATCTACCTGGTTAGGGAGATTCCTCATGGTTTCCCAAGGGTTCATAAACGTCACCCATTTCAGAAGGGTAAACTGAGTGATGATAGATTATGCCCATATTAAATTAAACAGAAAACTAGAATCATTTTATTTAAAAACTTTACAAAGTTTAGAATTCTGATTCTCCCTTCAAAGAATAAACGTGTGAAAAAATACAGTCCCAGAGCTAGAAACAGCAGTGGTACAGTATACCTCTTCTGTAGTGTAAAATTCACTTATAATTAATTATGTCACAGGATTTTTATCCAGCCACTGCTTCCAGAGTTGGAGCTACTCAGCACCCCTACAAGGGACGGATTTCATTGTTGGAAATGTCACCCAAATGTTTCCATAAATAGCACACATGTAAAATGACATAGAAAGGCCCTTGTCTCTTCTGTGTGGCCACGTCTTCATATGTTCAGGCTTTACACTTTTCTCAGATCTTGTATGATACACAGTTCCCCTGCGGTCTGACCAGAGCCTGGTCCAGAAGCACTTTTGCCACTTCAGAGTGATTCCCATGGACTGGCATATGTTGATATTAGTATCATTACTTTCATTGTTAGGCAAGCATATCACATTGTTGTCTCTTGCTGAACTTGGCAGACATTCCTGGGAAGTCAAGTCCATTCCTAATTACTTACACACTTTCTTCTTAACCTAATTGAAGGATTGCATCATCTTACTAAATTTAACTTGTACGGGTCCTTTGGAATTCTGATTCTTCCTCAGCCTTTGTCAGTTCCAACTTTAATGAAGCATGCCTTTGGTATTTAGGGGCTTTGTCCAAGTTATTGATAAATATTGACTAGAACTGGGGGAAATACAGACCCTCTTCAGAATGCCACTGTAGACTGCCCTCCCAGTGACTTAGATCCATTAATCAGTGTTCCACTTTGGGGGTAGTTGTTGAAGCAACTACTGGTCATTTATGTGCTCTTGTTTCTTCATCTTTCCTAAAAGGACACCATAGAAATGTAATATTTGACCAACAAGCAGATTACACTGTCTCTGGAAATAGTCTAATCTGCTAGTATATTAAATCAAGAAAGGAAATGAAGTTAGCAGGAAATGCCTCATTCTTAGTGAAACCGTACAACCTTCTTTTTTCCAACTGCTCACAT
>NW_017731546.1:2814739-2827340 GCF_001890085.2 Hipposideros armiger | reverse complement strand
AAAAGGGTGGGGGGACGGTAGGGGGAAGTCTGTTCAAAATTCTGGAAAACATTTTGTTAGTTTTTCCTTGCCATATTATTTTGCTAAATTGGTAGAGAGACATTTTTGCCTTAAGTAATATATACTCCTGACCAAAGTTCTAAAGCTCTGGTTAGTGAAGTTTCTTAGTCATCATTAAAGACCTTATGAGAACTACTTTTGCCTGATAATTTGGGACCCTTAAATTATTCTGCAGAGCCTCTCTCTGGCTGAGAGGTGTATGGCGTCCTGTTGTCTCTTCAACCAATGAGACCTAAGTAATGCAGACACCTGTCTATAAGCGACATTACCCTTTTCAAAGATAGGTGGGTTTCTTTCTTCAGAAGCTGGGCACATACCTTCACAATTGCAATCACTCCAAAGAGGAGAGAACCTACCGCCACATTGTTTCATCTATAGGAATAGACATTTAACAGGGTTTCCTTTTGATTTCAATCCTTCAATGCCATTTTAAATTCTTTCCAGGCATTGAAGCTAGCTATGCCTTAGTTCTGTTTGTATGTTTTATTCCCATTTTCTTGTTAAAAGCACCCAAGTGTTACAGACAACTGTTTAAGGGGCTTCATAACATACTGACTGGCCTTTGACCTCACTGAATAATCCCTCCTCTTGACTTGGACCTAGGGTCCTTCGGCTCTGGTATTAACAGTACCCTAGGTTTGATGCCATTACAGAATGTCAGACTTTTCATTTAGTTTAAATTCACACTTAAGGCAGATGAGCATCGGGGTGGGGAGCTTAGAAAATCAACCTTGTCTGGCAAGCAAGCTCTAGCCTAGATGGGATGGTGATTAATCACAAGTGAACACCATGGTTATGTCCATATCTAAATGAGTAAATAGCACATGAGAGAAGATGTTTACATTTGTTAAATAAAAATGAGTGAGCTTATAAAAATCATATATTAGGACATAGGGGCCTGGCATGCTCCCTGAATCTGCTGGGGGGAGAAACAAAACAACCTTCATCAACCCCAACAAATGAACTGTTTGCATATCCCGAGTAAATCTGTCCATTTACCAAATGTTTATCAAGTGCCTCCTTTGGCACAACTGTAAACAAGGAAGCCAAACTCCCTGTCCTCCTGGAGTGGCTACTGTAGTGAGGAGACGATGACATGTTTTCCTCCCGACGCAGCTGAATCCACTGGGAAGGATTTCACCTTGGCCTGGGGACGCATGGCTCACAGGGCCTTCGGAGCCCTTCTGTGGGTATCCAAGCTAGAAACCACCGAAGCGGGAGAAGGAATAAGTGCTGAGCCCCCAAGGTGACTGACTACCTGCAACTACCCTCAAGCCTGAAAGGCCTATCGCTGTGTTGCTCTATTTCCAAGTTATAGACCTCTTAGGAAGCCGAATAACCTATGGCCCCCAGCAGGTCCTGATGTCTCACAACCAGAGAAGTATAAAAAGTGTTCTCCAGAAATGGGGCTGAGAAGAATGGACAGAAGCAAAACGGATAAGTAGTTCACCTTATTTCCTGTGCTATATTTATTACCTTTCCCTTCTACTCCCTGTACTCGAATTTACATGTAAGCATCCAGTGTGTTTTCACCCAGAAAAAGGAACATGAACCAGGCAATTCCAAAGCATTGCTTTGCTGCTGGGTATGTAGCCTCAGGTGCAAAATATTGTAAAGCAGCGGTTCTCAACCTTCCTAATGCCGCAAACCCTTAATTACAGTTCCTCATGTTGTGGTGACCCCCAACCATAAAATTATTTTCATTGCTACACTATAACTAATTTTGCTACTTTTATGAATCGTAATGTAAATATCTTTTTGTTTTCCGATGGTCTTAGGCGACCCCTGTGAAGGGGTCATTCGACTCCCAAAGGGGTCGCGACCCACAGGTTGAGAACCGCTGTAATGTAAAGGTTTTGGTAACAGTGTGGTGGACCAGGGCTAACATACCCTGAAAACTGTCTCACTAAGGGCTTGGCAAGGAGTAAGGGCCACTGTCTAATTGTCAGATTTGCTACATTGTGACTCACAGCAGCTGAGGGAACCAAATGTGAAACACTGTTTCCAGGAAGGGTACTGAATACTATACAGAGGCGGTGTTGTTAGGTTAGCTCCTTCCTGCCTGACTTAGCAGCAGCACCAAGGTGTACAAATGTGCCAAATCTGGGAGTGGAGAAATGCTGCACGATCCTTTGGGTTCTTGTCTCTTCCTGCTCCTACTGCTGTATAATGCATTTTTCTCCCCAGAATAAGGCCCTGGAGAACCCCTACGAGTTTACTTGATCCATATGTAAGTGACACTTTATAAAGAGGAAGCGGAGTAAAAGGCTTCATTCAACACCGTGCCTATGACCACTCTTGAAATCTGAGCTTAGGAAACCCCAGTCCTAGGGGACAGCTGGCAGCCCTGGCTAACCTTTGCCTCAGAGTTAGGTATTATCTGTTATCTTGGTCAGGAAACAAATCTGTCCTCTCACCTGGGGATAGGGGAGGATAATATATCTGTCTTCTAAGACTTCTGTACAAACTCTTCGGAAAGCCAGTACACAACAAAGCTGTCGATGCCTCTTCCTCAGAAGACATAAGAAGCACGAGAAACTCATGAATTGTCCCCCAACATCCAGAGTAAATTTCAGCTACAGTACTAATAGTTTTTGCAGTCTAACCAAGTTCAGTAGCCCTTTATAATATTGTTTCAATGGAATTGGAAACACTAAACATTTGGACCAAAAGCTACTCAGAAGTTGGCAATTATCTGTATTAATAATCATAGAGAATAATCCTGAAGAGGCTGAGAGAAGCCTAAACGTATTTAATTGATTTATTCTCCTACCTGAAAAATATCATCTCAGCAGAGGCAGACATTTATGTTATTTTCAAACCCACTACACAGAGAATTCTGTCTCCCGGTTTTCTCGTGTCAGTCCCTGTGACACCCACAGTGCGAACGACCACTATCCACAGCTCCAAATAAGCAAGAACAACAATGTGGTTAAAGGGAGCCTGTTGTATTTCTACAGAGCAGGTCGAGGCTGAATAGGAGCAAATGTCAAGTCCTTACAGTTAACACGAAATCCTCTCTACATGGTCCTGTTCTGTTCTAATTAGTCCCTGTCCCAGACAGCTAATCCTCTCGGTCAATGAATACCCATGGCCTCATCATCCCCAGTAAAAGATACCACAGGAGGCTGGCAGAGCATTGCCAAAGCAGCTTGGCAGAAGGTGCTTGTCTATTCATAGGCTGCTTTGTACTTAGCATCAATGAAAAATTAAAAATGAAGCACCAATATATTACCTCACTTAAGGAGGAGGCAGTGGCTAGCTCATGATCACACAGCCAGAAAGTGNACCAATATATTACCTCACTTAAGGAGGAGGCAGTCTTAATCTGCCTGCTTCTGTTTTCTCCGTAAAGTAACAAATCTAAATTACAGGTTTAATACCACTTTGGATAAATGTTTGAAAAAAAATATTCTTTGTTGATATACAAAGTCATGGGCAAGTATGGTTGCTTTCCGTCATTGTTTAATTTTAGCATTAACTTTTAGCGTTGATGAATGTTTCAGATGCAAACCTTAAAAGCATCTTAATCACTTCTCAGGAGTTGAAATAATTTGACAGCGGAACTTTATTAAATCAAAATAAATGAAATTTAATTAACATTAATTTTATTAAAAGGCTACATGCCTAGATATGGCAACTTATTTCTTTTTGGATTCTTAGTTTATAATTAGTATGAAGTTTTTATAGTGAAAATTGGAGGGGACAAATCTTTATCTTTTTAGAGAGATACTACCTCTTAACTATTCACTGTCAGTAAGAAATTCTGCAAGCCACTGTGATTTCTTTTGATTATAACACAGCATTTCTTCTTAATAAGATTCATTGAAAACATGCATTTTTACATTAGAAGAATATTTCCCATTTACAAAGTGCTAAATATTAGACATTGTGTTAGGCTCTCTGTTTTAGCTAATATTCATAATGAATCTGCAAGGTAGGTTATATTGTTCCAACTTTACAAATTAAAAAATTGAGTTTTGGTTCTTAAGCAAGAGTCTGAGGATTCTTTATAGTTTATGCCACCTGACTAGGTAGGAGCGACCTACCTGATCAATGTTATTATTTAAGCAACTTGCTTGAGATGCAGTCTGAGTTTTAAAAATGGGGGGGGGGGCGGCCGAGTGGAGCATTGGTTAGGAGTTGGCTTGGGACTCCAGCTCTGAGCAGCAGGGCCCCGGTTCAGATCCCATATGAGAGCCAGTGACGCTGCGCCCTCTATAGCTAAGATGGTGAACAACAGCTCAACCTGGAGCTGGGCTGCCTTGAGTCGCTGGGGACAGCGTAGGCTGCAGTGGGGCTGGCCGGCAGTGGACATGAGCCACCGTGAGTGGCCGTCGGTCGGCGAGCTACTGCCTCAGCCAGGAAGAGCACAATGATAACACCAACATGGGCCAGTGAAGCGACATCCTCCACAACTAGACTGAAGAACAAAAGGACAGCAACTTGTCTGTTCNCTCTCCACCCTCATTGGTGGGAATGGCTTGATCCACTTAGAATTAGGGTGAGTAAACCGGCGCCATGCTTGTCTCCACTTCTTTTCCTCTCTTCAAAGTCAGCGGCTGCCTCTGCTTTTCCAAGGGCAGCCCTCCTATGAGACCGGCTCTGGCCCAGTGCTGTTGGGACAGCGTGGTCCGGCTAATTCCTAGTTCACTATTAAGAAATGCAGTACGGCCCTTGTACCTGCCCCGGCCCTTCCCCACAAGCAGAGGGCCTGCGCCTTGTAGTTCCAAGTTCCTCTCCAAGGCCTGGGACTGGCTGGACATGTCACTGAAGTGCCACCTGGTCTATGGCATTCAAGGTGGGGGCCAGCAGGTGTGTGTTTTTTACCCTGGTCCACCCCCACCGCTAGCACCCAGGGCAGCCGCCCACCCCCAGCAGGTTGCCTCCAGGGTGGCTATGTCCATCTTCTCTGAGGACACTTGAGCCATCGCTCCACAGCACCAGCAGGCCCTTTCCATCCATGTCCTCTGCTGCCTCCAGTGGTGGTGACGTCATGCTCTCACAGGTTGGCCTTGAACTGCGCTGGGTAAGGGAATGGCGTTTCTTGTGCAAAAGGAACTGTTCTTCTCCCTTCACCCCACCACCCCTCCTCCCTGCGGATGATCTGTGGAAGGGAGGGGTTCCGTTCCAGTGGAATGAGATCACATTCTAGGAATGCAGCCTCAGAAGTTCAAGAGAGGATGGAGTTGGAAGATAGACTGTTCTGCTTATGCTATAAAATTCAGAACAGTGTATTTAACATATCTGTTCACATTTTCTTGCATACTCTGGCTAAGACTTGTGTATGTGGTCATCATCAATGAAGCACAATAACAACCTTTGGTAGGGTCACTGGAAGCTGGTACTCTGGCGATACTTTGAGTGATGTCTCCTCAGGAGTAATGCTGTAACCAGCATTAAATAAATGGAGTTACAAAACTGCAGAGGCAAGAAGACCTGTTATTTCAATACAAGCAGGTTTGGAAAGGCCATGACATAATGAATAATAATGCAGTTGCTGTCATTTCCTCACTGTGGGAGATATGAAATTATCCAGGAACATTGTGTATGGCAATAAGGAACATGAACAGGAAGAAATGGTGCCTGGATAGTATGAAAAATCTTCACATGCACTGATGGAGCCATAAACATACATGTAAGTACATCTTCTTTACTCGTTATTTGTTCTAAATCTTGACTGATAAATCACAATACCTCACATGGGCCCATGAGTTTTATAATATTTTTTTAATCAAATTGTTTATATAGACAAGGGCCCAACGAAAATATTTCCCAGAGCCTTGCACACCCTAGGGGTGGCCCTGAAGAGCATGTGCCCATACAAATAAGCCATTTCCCTCATCTCAGCTTTCATCAGCAACAAAGGTGCTATGAGGTGTGATCAAAAGATACAGTGAATGTTTAAATAAGTAAAAAAAATTACAGTAAAAGACGCATTGCCATTAATCCTCCTCAAAATATTCTCCCTCACTTTGAACACACTTATCCCATCATTCTTGCCACTTTCTGAAGCAGTTCTGGAAGTCTTCTTTCATGAGTGTCTAGTTGCGCTATTGTGAATGCCTTGATGTCCTGCATTGATTCAAAACATGTTCTTCCATGGTCATTCTGACTTTGGGGAACAGCCAGAAGTCTCATGGTGCCAGATCCCATGAATAAGGTGGATGAGGACACACGATAATGTTTTTATTTGACAGAAATTGCCATATACCAGAAGTGATGTGTGACACGGAGCATTACCATTGTGATCACAAAATATGGTGAATGCCTCTGCCGAGTGCCATCTAATGGAAAGGCAGGGATCTTCAATACGAAAAGCGGCACATCGAACCTTAGTAACAGTGTGTGACAAGTTTCAACTTGTTCGGTGCAATCAGATGGGTGTGAGCTATGGTTGAGAGATGGTGAATCACCCTCCATTATGTTTTTAAAGTGTGCGGTGAATCACCCTCCATTATGACAATGCTCCGTGTCATACATCGCTTCTGGTATATGGCAATTTCTGTATTTTGGTCACTATCTGCCACTGTTTTGTCTTAGTCCTCAGTTTGTTTGGAATTTGATCAGGGAAGAGAGGTGCTATTTATTCAAACCCTCTCAAAGTCCCCAGTAGTAGCACTCAATAAAGGTCTGCTATTATCATTTTTAAGCCCTCAGGTTTCATTTTTTTTTATTGAGATATAATTGACATATAACATTATATTAGTTTCATAGGTACAACATAATGACTCAATATTTGTATCTATTGGGAAATAATCACCACATTAAATCTACTTAATATCCAGTCCCATACATAGTTACAATTTTTTTTCCTTGTGATGAGGACTCTTAAGATCTTAGCAACTATATGATACAGTATTACTGTAGTCACCGTGCATCTCTAGGACTTGTTTTATAACTGAGAGTTTGTACCTTTTGACTACCTTCACCCATTTTGCCTACCACCACCCCACCCCCACCTCTGGCAACTACCAATCTGTTCTCTGTATGTATGAGCTTGGTTGTTTGTTTAGATTCCACACATCAGTGAGATCATACAGTATTTGTCTTTCTCTGACTTATTCCACTTAGCATAGTGCCCTCAAAGTCCACTTATCTTGTCACAAACAGCAAGATTTCCTTTTTTATGGCTCAATAGTATTCCATTTTATGTATCTACCACAATTTCTTCATTCATCCATCAAGGGACACGTAGGTTGTTTCCATATCATGGCTATTATAAATAATCCTGCAGTGAACATGGGGATGCATATATCTTTCTGAATTAGCATTTTCAGTTTCTTCAGTTAAATACCCAGAAGTGGAATTGCTGGATCATATATTAATAGTTCTGTTTTCAATGTTTTGAGGAATCTCCACAGTGTTTTTCATAGTGGCTGTACCAATTTACATCCTCACCAATATTGCACAAGGGTTCCCTTTCTCCACATCCTCACCAACATTTGTTATGTCTTGTCTTTTTGATAATAGCCATTCTAACAGGTGTGAGATAATATCGCAAAGTTTTGATTTGCATTTCCCTGATGATTAGTGATGTTGAGCATCATTTCATGTACCTGTTGGTTGTCCATGCCTTCTTTCTAAAAATGGTTATTCAGATCATCTGCCCAGTTTTTAATTGGATTATTTGTTATTGAGTTGTATATACCGGGGGTGCCAAAAAATGTATACAAGTGAACACTTTGGTCAGCATTGCTCAAGCAGTAGTTTTCCATAATCAGAAGTGCTTGGACGCTAATAACAACCACTTTGAGCAGCTCTTGTAATTGCAGAAATCAAACATGACTTGTATTCATCTTTTGTTATTGGTATATATTGAGTATTACAATTTTAATACAGTTTTTTTTCTTTCTTAAAATGTGTATACATTTTTTGGCACCCTCTGTATGTGTGGATTTATTGTTGTCTGGGCTCTATTGTGTCCATTGATCTATGTGTCTCTTTTTATGTCTTACCATACTGTTTTGATTACAATAGCTTTGTGATATAGTTTAAAATCAGGGAGCATGATGCTTCCCACTTTGTTCTTCTTTCTCAAGGTTGCTGTGGTTGTTTGGGGTGTTTTGTGGTTCCATATAAATTTTGGGATTGTTTGTTCATTTCTGTCAAAAATGCCATTGGAGTTTTGATAGGAATGGCATTGAATCTATAAATTGCTTTGGGTAGTATGGACATTTTTATAATGCTAATTCTAATCAGTGAGCATGGAATATCTTTCCATTCATTAATATGTGTCTTTTTCTATATCAGCATTGTCATATAGTTTTCAGTATATAGGTCTTACAACTCCTTGGTTAAATTTATTCCTAGGTATTTTATTGTTTTTGATGCAATTATAAATGGGATTGTTGTCTTAAATTCTTTTTCTGATAGTTTGTTGTTATTGTATAGAAACAGAACAGTTTTTTGCTTTCGCATATTGATTTTATATCCTGCAACTTTACTGAATTCATTGATTAATTCTAACAGTTTATTGATAGAGTCTTTAGGGTTTTCTATATATCATATAATGTCATCTGCAAAGAGTGACAGTTTTATTTATTCCTTTCCAATTGGGATGTATTTTATTTCTTTGTTTTACCTAATTGCTGTAGCTAGGACTTCCAATATTGTGTTGAATAAAAGTGTCTTGTTCTTGAGCTTAGAAAAAAACTTTCAGTTTTTCACAATTGAGCACAATGTTAGCAGTGGGCTTTTCATATATGACCCTTACTATGTTGAGGTATGTTTCCTTTGTGACCTCTTTGTTGATAGTTGTTTTTTTTTTAATCATAAATGGATGTTGAATTTTGTAAAATACTTTTTTTAACCTATATGATTTTTATCTTTCATTGGTAAATGTTGCGTTATCCCTGCATCCCTGAAATATATCCCACTTGATCATGGTGTAAGATCCATTTTTGTATTATTGAATTTGTTTTAGTAATATTTTGTTGAGCATTTTTGCATCTATGTTCATCAGTGATAGTGGCCTGTAATTTTTTTTTGTGTGTGTGGTGTTCTCGTCTGGTTTTGGTGTTAGGGTAATGCTGGCCTCTTAAAATGAGTTTGTAAGTGTTCCCTTCTCCTCTTCTATATTTTGGAAGAATTAGAGAAGGAATGGTATTAATTCTACCTTGAATATTTGGTTGCAGCCCAGAAGGCCAGACCCATGAGCCAGCAGTCCCTCTGAAGTATGTGTGCAGTTTTTCACTATAGAAGCCTAATATATGTTGAGCCGAAAAAAGAAATGATGAGAGAATTATGGAGACAGGTCACAAAGACTCAAAAAGCAGGTTAGAAGGGCTTCTCACGGGCCAAAATGGGATCAAGTAGTGCACCAAAATAAATAATCATGAAAAACTATAGACCATTGAATAAAATAGGAAACTATGAATTCATTCAAATATAAATAAATAAGTGAAAGTTTGATAAAAATGGTACATTTACATAATTTCAAATTACTTCTCCACAAAACACTTATTAATTGCAAAGAGGGAAAAGGTAACATTGCAGCCTGGCAGACATCACCTTATTCAAGTTGCCAAAATGAGCAAACATCATCAGTAATGAGACAAATTGAAATTCTGTGCCACCTGATAGGAGACCTTCACAAGAACTTCTCTGTTATTCCCACTAAAGATACATAACATGAACCTAACTATGAATAAACATCAGAAGAACCCATGTTAAGGAACACTCCAAAGATAAGTAGCCTGTAATCATCACAAGATTCAAGGGCAGGAAAGTTAGAGAAAAACTGAGAAACGGTTCCAGACTAAAGGGGACTTCAGAGATATAATTAAATGCAACACATGATTCAGAACTGGATCTTTTTGCCTAAACTGGAGCGAGGTCTGAGGTTTAGATGGCAGCAATAGATCATTCTCAGGCTTCTCAAGATGGTGCCTGGCCAAGTTGCCATAGCAGCTACATCCTCACAAACCCTGCTAGCTTTGAGTCTCAAAAAAAAAAGGGTTCTTTTCAGTCGTTTCCCTGACAGTCCAGAGATTCAATATTATTACAACCATTTTGGCTATACCAATTATACTTCTAATCACTGTGACCAAAAAGAAGTTGTGTTGTAGTTGGTCAGGCCTGAGTCACATATTTGAGCACAATGCTCAATCCTGGAACCTATGGATGGAGTCCCATAGACCTATGGACTGAGAGTGGGGAAGGGGTAGATCCCAGTGGAAAATAGGGGCTAGTAAAAGAAAGAAGGGGAAATGAATGCTGGGAAGGCAAATGTCTTCAGATGTGCAAAATGTCCATTGCTACATGGCCATAAAAACCTGTAAACTCTTCAGAAACTATTAATTTACTTTCACCATGGTGCAGCTTTTGAAAATCTGTGGTTTTAATAAGTTCATGGCAATTTGGCAATATAAAATAATTCCTTCTATTGTCAGTTACTCAATATTTCTACCCAGTTTGAATCTAAATCCTGGCTTATTCTTAAATTAGTAAGCTATACTCTTTGTTTTTCCAAATGAGTTCAATCATTTTGTTCATATGACTCTTCATATCTGCAAGGAAGCCTGGTCTGATCAGGAGTCCAACCAATTTGGTCTCTCAGAGCCCTTAGAAAATAAAAAAGTTTCTATGGTTGAGTAAGGTCATCAGTAAGTCATTTTCATCAGCTTCTTGTGTGCTAGCCTCTGAGTATATTTGAGATAACTCAGTTTCTATAACCTGCTTCAAGTTTTCCCATAAATTTCTCAAACCCCACACTGACAGAGGGATAGGCTCTATTTGCCTATGAATGTTTAATAAAAAATATAAACGATTTTTCTAAAGTCTGGGGCTTTAGTCCAACTACTGTTGAATATGTCAATCAAGACTTCATGAGTTCAGGCCTACACTAATGCAATAGTGTCATACCAGATTTCCCCACCCCCAGTCCCTCCCATTTCTAGTAAACAGATAAATAAATGAGACTTGGATCCTTTGAGTCTGACAAAGGGGATTCTGAAGAGTCTTCAGTGTAGAACTGATGTCATCAAAGCAATTTCTGTCTTTCCCTCTTACATTTGATATAACAGGAATATTAAGCTTCCAGTCAAGATAGAGGAGTAGGTAAATGCTGTACTCTCCTCCTCCCATGATCATTTCAAAATTACAACTAAACTACAGAACAATCCTCATTAAAAATCACCTGAAGTCTAGTTGAACAGAAGTCCTATAATTAAGGATATACATAAGAAGCCTCACTGAGACTGGTGGGAGGGGCAGAGATGCTGAATGAGCCGGTCCCACACCCACATATGGCGGTTAAAAATCAGGAGGGATAGCTCATGTGTGGAGGTGATGAAAAGCAATGACATACAACGAAGATTACTCTACCCAACAAAGCTATCATTTAGAATCAAAGGACAGATAAAGAGCTTCCTAGACAAGAAAAAGCTAAAAGAGTTCATCACCACCAAACCAGTATTACAAGGAATTTTAGAGGGACTTTTTTAAGATTAAAAAAAAATAAAAATAAAAAATATAAATAATAAAATGGCAATAACTACATACCTATCAACAATTACTTTCTTTTTCTTTCTTTCTTTTTTTTTTTTTTTTGATGTTTATTGGTGGAGGGGTGAAGAGGGAGAACCAAGTTGTTGTCCGTCAGTCTTAGTTGTAGAGGGGGCAGCTAGCTCAGCTCCAAGTCCAATTGCCATCCGGCCACCCGTGGGCAGCGCACAGCCACTCAGCTCAAGGTGCCATGTTCAATCTTAGTTGTGGGTGGGCATAGCCCTCCATCCAATGCGGGTGTCAAACAGGCAACCTTGTTGTTAAGAGCACATGTTCTCACCAGCTGAGCCATCCTGCCACCTGTTGGCAGCTCAGTGGGAGCTCAGCTCGGGTGCAGCTCACTGGCCCATGTGCAAATCAAAACGGTGACCCTGTTGCTCAGAGCTTGTGCTCTTAGCCAGCCGAGCCACTCTGCCGGCCCTATCAACAATTACTTTCAATGTAAATGAATTAAATGCTCCAGTCAAAAGATAGGGGGGCTGAATAGATAAGAAAACAAGACCCTTACATATGCTGCCTATAAGAGACTCACTGCAGATCGAAACACACACAGAGACTAAAAGTGAAGGGATGGAAAAAGTTATTTTATGAAAATTAAGACAAACAAACAAACAAACAAAAAAGCTGGGATAGCAATACTTATACTAGACAAAATAGACTTTAAAGCAAAGGCTATTACAAGAGAAGGATCCAGTAATCCCGCTTCTAGATATTTATCAAAAGACACCCAAAACACTAATTTGAAAAGACATATGTGTTCATATGTTCATTGCAGCATTATTTACAATAGCCAAGATATGGAAGCAACCTAGGTGTCCATGGATGGATGATTGGATAAAGAAGATGTGATACATATATACAATGGAATATTACTTAGCCATAAAAGTTAATGAAACCTTGCCATTTGAGACAACGTGGATGGACCCAGAGGATATTATGCTAAGTGAAATAAGTCAGACTGAGAAAGACAAATACCATATGATCTCACTTATATGTGGAATCTAAAGGACAAAATAAACTCATAGATACAGAA
>NW_017731546.1:2798750-2813809 GCF_001890085.2 Hipposideros armiger | reverse complement strand
TTTTCCCCTCTGTCCTAATCCAACCCTCCCCTTTCATTCCTTATAGTTTGACCCAGGGAATATCAGAAATGAGAGAACGTGAGTGCTGGCAGCAGTTTTAGAGATCATGTGAGGTACTTCACAGGGGTTTGGATTCTTTTGAAAATTTGAGGAAATTTATGAGCACACTCCCTGAGAATATGCACATTAAACCATATATGCAGAACTCCTCTAATCCCCCCAAAAGAATCTTGGGCTTGGAGGGTCATTGAGATAAAGTAACTTACTCAAGACCACAGAACAAGTTGATGGAGTTAGAATTCAAGCCTGAAGCATAAGGGGTCCTAGCTACCCCAGAGTTTATTATGGAAGGTGCTGCTGCTGTACACAGTTTGTGTGGGGTGCTTAAAAGGAAGATCTCATCTAATGGACCAAACGGTCATAAAGTTATTCCCCATTCAAATATTCTGCTCCCGTTAATGTTGATTCCTACCAATTACATCAATGTCTTTGGTTTTCGGACACAAGGATTATTGATTGTTTAGAATATCCAAGAAAGCACAGTTAATACAATGGACACTGACTGCAAAGTGAAAATGAAAATCTTGTGAAAGATAAGGTTGATGACAGTGATGTCAGAGAATTGCTCAGAATTACACATGCTAAGACTTTGATAAACAGTCACTGGAGTGGAGTTAAGCTAACTGACAGCTGAGGGGAGAAAAGGACATGGAGGCTGATTGGCTAAGCACCCCAAAAGAGAATATTTGTATATGAAAAGGTTTAAAAGGATCCCCTGGGGAGATCATTGTTGTTAAATGATCCTTTTTATGGTCGTGTTGTGAAAATCAAACATCTTATGAAATATGGTGTGTGCTAAAGTATAATTTTGTTGGAAAGTTACACCAAAATTTGCAGTTTTTATTTTTATGAAAGATGGAGTTTTTTTTATCATTTACTATAAAATTTTGGTTTCTATTTTAAGTCAGCTCATTTTAAATTGCTGCTTTTTTCTTTTACCCATTATCTTTAGATAATGAATATGTCTTATATTTCATTCTAACTTCAATAAGGACAAACTTTTTTTATGTGTTGATCTTTATTTACATCTTTCTGATTCCAAATCATAAAGTTCCTGAGGATTGTTATTTTGCAAATCTCTCTCCAGGATTTTTTAAATCTGGTTGGTAGATATGGAGTGTCAATGATGACATCTGGATCTGGGGCATAAAATTGTTGTGCTACAAACTGAGCAAATTTTGATTAACTGGGAAGAACTTTTCTGAAATTCCATGTGCAGTGTAACTCAATATTGTTTTGAAAAATGAGAGTGTCATTGAAACCAAAGGGCATGGACGTGAAATAGATGAATTTCTGGGTTATTTATCGAATGCCTCTCATAGATAGAATTTTATAAAGTCTTATGTGGTTTGAATAATTTGTAACTATACATGCTTCTGTTCCCAGACATTTTAATCATTAATGACTCTGCTGTGTAAAACACCCTCCAAGACGTTTTTATTGTTTGGCAATCTAAGAGTGAATTATAAAATTAGCCTTTACAACTAGATCGCTTGGGTTTATACAGCAGAATGGAATTACTGTTAATTTGAACTGTTGATCAATTTCTTATCGGGACTTTATAATGACAGTCAAATTCAGGGACTCATTTTTAGGTATCTCTCCTGCTTAGCTAGCTGTTCAACATCTTCACAGTTTTTGCCCCAACATTTTTAAAGCTCAGTACCAATGGTGACATAGGACTATTAGTAGGGTGACCATATAATTTATCATCCAAACTGGGGCACTTTTGAGAAGGATACTTTTAATAAATACACTGGGACAACAGTTGTAAACAATGATTACCCCAGAGCATAAGGACTATGGCCACTGTGCGTACTGATGGCCTGTTTGTTTTTGTTGCTTAGGAGTTAGGGACCCCTGCCTCTCATTATTTATGAAGCCCCCAGTGCACATTGAAACCCCTCCACCTGAGATCTAGTTTCCGACTCATCAGTACACGCTGCCCACGTGAAGGCAGCTTTCCCAGGAGTCCAGTGCACCCAGGAGGAAGCGAGCTCTGCTGTTAAAGGGTCAGATGGGTCCTCGCCCTCGGGACACTGACCTCTACTTACTTCCTTGTCCTTGTTGGTTGAATTCTCTTTGAGAGGTCAAGGCTGACTGACATGTCAAGGATGAAAATGGGGTAAATCCCATCTAAGCATGAAACACTGAGGGGTGTGTGTGTGTGTGTGTGTGTGTGTGTGTGTGTGTGAGAGAGAGAGAGAGAGAGAGAGAGAGAGAGAGAGAGAGAGGTGACAAAATGGGAAACTACAGTGAACTCTTATCATGAGTTCTGTCTTTTCACTGACTAACAGTGTGATCTTTAACTTCTCCGAGCCCTAGTTTCTTCACATATAAAATGGAGATGACACTAATCTTTACCTAATGTAGTTGTTATAAGGCCTGAAAGCCTGCTTATTGTCAGCTACATCTAGTCTTCCCTTTTTTTTTAGTAATAGAATATGGAATTTTCCAGGTTGGTTTTTTTTGTTTGTTTGTTTTTTTGTAAAGAACGTGGCATTTATTTGCATGACAAATTGCTAACATCTTTAGTCATATTTATGAGCTCTTAGAAACCAGTAACCAAGACACTAACATTCCAAGGGAAATGAAAAAAACCAAGAAAATGAATCCTCTAGGTTTTAACTGGGCACATATTCTCCAAAGTAGCCGTTACATCTGTCAGCTCCTCTTGTAGCTCTGGTAACGGTGATGGACGCACCTCCTGATTATGTCTTCACAAGGAAGCTGTGGCCCTCCTCCCCTTTTCCCTTTCTACTGGCCAGGAGATGGCAACAACTGGAACAGGGAGCCTGGACCCACAGAGGGAAGCTACACCATCCGCCCAGCAGAGGCACTTGTGTACTAAGCCGCGAGAAAAAAACCAGTTTATCTTATTTAAGCCACTGCACTTGGAGGCCTCATAATCACAGACATAACTCATACAAGGCAGCGATAGTGAGTTTGAAAGCTCAATAGATTTAGAGTCAAAAGGCGTATATTCTAGCTCTGCTCTGCTGCTTGCATGTCCTTGGGCATCTCTGAACTTCACTGTGCTCATCTTGAAATATAAGTAGGAATGATATCTAAAAGATAGTTGACTATTAAATAATAAATAAATAAAACATGCTGTAATTACTTTCCTTTTTGACCCAGGGTTCTTCTCCATGAATTCATTCCTTCGTTTGGCAAACATTTAAGCATCAGAGCACTGTTGAAGGCATGGGGTTATCTGTAGCGTCATGTAAGATACTGAAAGTCTCCAGCCCTCATGTGGACAGAGAGTAACTAGACGAACAAGAAATACTACGTAGTGATGCGTGTTACAGTGAATATACAACAAGGTGATGTTTTAGAGCTTGGGGGGGGGCATTGTGGGACATAGTCAGGGGAGAACCCTCCGATATTTCTGTTGAGACTGAATGACAGCATGAACCAGTTTGTGAAGATTTGTAGAGAGGGTTCTGGGTGAAGGGGACACTTAGGGCAAAGAACCTTGGTGAGAAGAGCATAACTCATTCAGACTGGAAAGAAAGCCAGTGTAGCTGGAGCAGAGTGAGAAAAATGGAGGATGGTAAGAGACGAAATCAGAGGTAGGAAGGTCAGATCAGGGGTCGGCAAACTGCGGCCAACGAGCCACAAGCAGCTCTTTGGGTACATACATGTGGCTCTGAAGTAAAATTGAAAATGAAAATGAAAGTATCATAGTTTCATTTATAAAAGTTTAAAAGGATATTATTCACATAATGATTTCATTTGTTTTATGGCTCTCAAAGAATTTGTAAATTGTTGTGAGGGACAGGATTGGCTCTTCCATCTCAAAAGTTTGCCGACCCCTGCGTCAGATCATTTGTCCATGTAGCTCATGGAATTAATTCCAAGCCCAATGAGAAGGCATTGGAGGGTTTTTAATATGGATTTTACAAAGTTAGAACCCTAGTGCACACTTCCTCAGATGCCAGTCCCGTACCTAAGTGCAGGCAGCTCATGTGAAAACAACTTATTTTCCAAGTCAAGTAGCTTCTTAAAATAGGAGAATGGTTCTATCTACCAGTTACCTCAGAACACTTGAGGGTATTACCAGGAAATGTTTAAACCCAACACAGGCACCATTGCTAGCTTCTTTATTGTCTTTATTTTAGGAGGTTTGTAGCTTGAAATTTGATGTCAGAAACACATAGCTTTGAATCTCAGCTCCTCTACCTCTAGATGCCTGACCTTAGATAAGATGTCCCACCTCTTGGAGGTCATTTATCCTCATCCATAAAAATGCGGAAAATAACCCATCTCAGCAATGTCATCATAAGGCTTCAGTGAGATATTATGCATACTCGTATACATATGTAAAATCCCTAACACGTTGTAAGTACTCATTAAAAAGTGATGCATAGTTAGTTTTTCTGCAGTCCTAGAATTCATTGAAAAGTCACTAGGCTAGTCTATCACTCCTCAGAAGTATTGAGGTGGGGACTGAAGACTTCAGGACTTCCTCTGATCTCCACCTCCCCCACCCCAAAGGCCTGATAACATCATCTCATGGTTCCCTAAGAGCCCACAGTCCCCTCAGGGCCCACGCCAACTGCCACCTCCTCCGATACTCTCTGTCCAGCTATTACTCTCAGTGAGCTTTTGTTTTGGGACATTCCATGTGGTTATGTCTTGTTTCTTCCATTCAATTAAGAGCTCCTTGAGAGAAGGGACCACTTACCATTTCTCATCTGTTTTTTCCAAGGTGCTTTCTTTTACCAAAGGTACTTAACAGATACATGCGTGATGAATGACAGAATGAACAAAGACATGAAGGGCATTCAGTTGATCACCTGTCTCTCCCTCCATCCCATTTATTGTAGAGCTTCCGTTTGCCCTGGAATCCATTGTCCACCCTTCCCCATCCTGCTGTGCTCCGAGAGGCTAAATCAATGGACTCCCTTGCCATCTGGTTTCTGACAAGTTCCACCAATGAGAGGCACTGGCAGAAGAATGGAGGGTGGGCAAGCAACCCACCCTCCTGAGCTAGCAAGTTCTCTTTATATGAATACAGCTACTCTTTCTGGGTTTCTATAACTGTTCCATCCATCTAAGGCCTAGAGGCCTAGAGGCCTAACTTCCTGCTGTTGCTAGCCCTGGGAATTTCCTTTCTAGTTCCCAACACCCTTCCTACTCCATTGTAAGTAATTCATTTTTAAAACTCGCCTCAATTTACCCAGTTTGGATCTGCCAATGTTTACCCCCAAGAGCATGCATACATTGCTTATATATCAGGTCAGGTAGATCGAAATGTATCCTACTATAGATCAGGACTTGGACTCTTTATTTGTTCTAGAGAGCAGCTTCCACCACTTCTCTTAGTAAATTTCCATTGTTTCACAAGTGTGCCAAGTTGCTTTGAGCTTGCTATGACTTGGGCAAGCAAACTAGGACAAAGCTGTCCATTGTCTTGAAGAACTTAGCAACTTGTTCATAGGAATTGCAAAACTTAGCAGACATGAACCATTGCTGACAGTTAAACGTTTTTAAGAACAGTAAAATAAAATGTCACTTCATGGAAGAAACTAAAAATGTTTTAAGTTTACATTATGCATGTGTTTTTTTTCCTACTCTGAGTTGCCAGGCTTTGGGTATTGAAAACTATTCAGAAGGTTTGGTCTGTCATGTTTAGATGGTGGATGGCAAAAGAAATTCTAGGGAAAAAATATTCAACACATTCACTACATTGTCTCTTGTGTAAGTGTGAATTGTAGAATGTTGGATCCAAAAATAATTTGAGCTGGCACAGTCAAGGCCCATTTGCAGTTCCCAGGGAGGACAGGTTACCTGTGGAATGGTGTCCCCAGACCATCTCCCTCCTGGCTCGCAGGCCACCATCTTGATCACTCTTGCAACAGATTGTCATGAAAACAGGGCTTTCTCTGTTAAATGCAATTTTAGAAATGGCCAAGGCATGTTCAATGAATTGGAATTTCTATAGGAAAAAGCAGTAAAATATTCTTCATTTGCAACATTGACATGTCCAAAGAAGAGAATTTAGGTCGACAAGAGCCTCTGACCTATAGACAGGACTCGGTCCTCTTAAGGAATGTAGGAACCCAGGTAGTTTCCAGAAATTCCTGGAAAGGAATGTTTGCATGTACCCTCAGTAACATATTCCTGATGTGATGACCTTCACTGGCAAGGTGCTTGTCTTTGTGTCTAAACCAGACTTGTTTTGTTTTGTATTGTTCTCTGGAGAAATTGAGACCAGCTGTTCAGCTTCTATAAGAAAATAAACTTTTATAGAACTGTAGGTTAACAAGACAAAAGCCCTTAAAAGTTCCTTCCTGCTTTGTTTTATGCTCGATTCATATTATGGGAAATATAAGATTTTGGCAAATGAGTAGTATTTGGAATGGACTATGTGCTAGTTGTCAATTTACCACCCATTGGAAAGGTCCTGGCTAAACGTGAAGGCAAGACCTAGGAAAGCAATGCTTAGGCATTTCTCATTAGGAAAGAGAAACAGATACCTGATGACAAAGGAATTATTGTCACTGCTCTCGTATTTGTTGTGGACATTTGAGTAGAAGTCTGATTTGGTATGGCCTCTTGTTTCAAGTGGTTCCATCTGGAGAGTTTACAAAAGAACGTGTTTAGAGCCTCCCCTTGGATATTCTGGTTAGTAAGTCTGGTGTAGGGCCCAGGAATCTTCAGTTTAAAGAAATTCTTCAAGTGGTTCTAAAGTACAGCCAGCTCCAAGCACCACTGATCCAGGCCAATTTCATTGTCCAATAGAAAGAGTATCTTTGGTTCCCGTGGAAACAGCAGTGCCACTGAGTTCCCAAGGCCATTCAGTCCACTCGTGGCAAATGCAGGTACGGTTATATCCCATTATTTGAATGCTAAAATCAGTCCCTTTGGACTTCCCCACTTGGGTCGTAACTCTGTTCTCAGGAACAACACAGGACCAATTTCCTCCCTCCTTTTTCCCTTAGCCGTTTATTTTTGTGGGAGGAGAGAAGGCTCCTCAGCAGTTTTCTCATTCTTTATATGGCAGAGTTTCTGGACATCGCCCAGGATGGTTAAAGTGTTTGAAGTGTGGTTCCCTGGAGGCCATGTTTGAGGGTTGGGACTGTAAGGTAAGTTATTTGGGTAGTAATCCTAGTAACAGCCTCACCTCAGGACAGCCTGTGCTCCTTAATTCTTTCTTCTCCTCACCAGCTTCTGGAACCACCCTGGCCCTCCTGGCACATCAGCATCAATAGTCCCACCTTCTCCAGGACACACATTTGATTAGATTTATCAGGCCATGGCAAAGGGGATTCAAGTCCTGTAGCAGAAAAGTATTCAGCAAATGCGTGAAAGGTCAGACAAGGTCAAAGAGAAGCAGGGAAATGTCACACTTACCTGTAGCATACAACATGTTCATCAGAGGTGTTTATACTAAGAGGAAAATAAAGCTATGATTGCATGTAAACAGAGAACCCTCAATGTAAGCTAATGAATGCGTTCATGCTGAGTGATAAGCCTGAATCCAACAACACATTATACACTGTCTCCCACACATTGTGAAGGGACAGAGTTGTCAAACCAGGTTTATAAGTTTTCACCAACAGACACATACTACTTCTGTCTGGTAACTGTATTAACATAGTAAAGCTTATTAGCATTGCTTTGTAATGAAGTAGAAACACTCCAAAGATGTATGGTGACAAGACAGAGATGTATGTGGAATTGAATGGAGTTATTGAAACAAATGGGGAGATTGATTGCAGGCACACTCCAATTGGATTTTACCGCAAGTACTGGGATGGTTCTGTGGGCTTGAGCCAAACAACTTTAAGGAAAAATGCAGTCTCAACATCATGGTTTGTGTGCATGTGTGTCAGCATACACACAGCCACACGCACGCACGCACGCACTATCTTGTTTTAGATTAAGAAGGAAGTATTTCTGCACACTTGGTCATTAATTATATAGAAATTTTTAAAACCAAAATGACGGTTAAGCCCCGCACTGCCTATTAGAGAAGAGAGAGCAAGGGGGTCTGAGGAGACCAGACAAGGCTGCTATGCCTTTGGTGTAGACTGAACGGTTGCATACCCCCCACCCCCAAATGCATACTTTGAAACCTAATTTTCAGTGTGATGGTACTTGGAGGGAGAGGCTTTTGGGAGGTGAGGTATTTTGTGCTGAAGTAATGAGGTTGGAGCCCATCTGGTGGGCATTAGTGCCCTTATAAAAGAGCCTCCACAGAGCCCCCTGCCTCCTTCTGCCATGTGAGGACACAGCAGCCAGACAACTGTCTCTACAACTAGACGCCGAGTCTGCCAGTGCCCTGAGCCCAGGCTCCCCAGCGCTCAGCACTGTGAGAAATAAAGTTCTGTTGTTTAGAATCCACCCGGCCTATGGTGTTCTGTTATCGCAGCCCAAACAGACGAAGATAACCTGGGGCTTTAAAATACGGCTCCATAGCCAGTGCCCTCAGGTCCTATAAAAAGACACAGGTCGGTGCTTAGCTTCGGCTACTTACAGAACAGCGTAAGTCTACAGCGGTTGTTCAACATATAATCATAGAATAACTAAATGCAATCTGTTACATTTTTCCAAAAGCAGCAGAAATGGGAGCATCTGTCACCCTGTTATTAATACGTGATGTATTGTACGTCGAGGTGTGTAGGTACATATTAAGGAACAGGGACATGTCAACATAAGACAGGGAAACAGATGGCATGCTCCTTTAAACGTGTTTTCCTGTCAACTTTGGTAGAACAAATGCCCCTGCTATACTTAAATTTGTAAAGTATATATTTATTTTTAAAGTGAGAATGTCTACCACATAAAGAAAAAAATTTGATAGCGGTTCAGTGTTTCTTAAAAATGATTTATCTCTTGTGCAGTACTTTCTGAGCCAAGTAAGCAATTTCGATTGGAAATTGAAAAATGACAGAGGATTATTTTTAAAGCAATTTTTGTACTCATGCCCTGTAACCTCTAAAGAAGCCAGGACTATGATGACATACACAGACAACAACAAAATTGTCCACATCTATATTTATTTCTGGAAGAGGACTATCTAATCAGACTTTAGATGATGCCTTTATGACCACAATTCTCAAATGGATGTGATTATTTCATTTTACTACTTTTAGAAATAGGATTTGCAGCCCCCTTCTGCTTACTGTGCCTATGTCTATTTTGTCTACTGTGTTGCCTTTTAAAGGTTCTGTTTGAAGAATTTCTTTTGACTTAATGTAAAACCAGAAAAAGAAATTGGCAAGCTTGTAGGAACAATTTGAGGTAGAATGCATTTCAGATACATGGCTGCTATTTGTCCTGGGCCTACATAGACTTTCTTCATCTCTATGGCCTGTCGCCACCTGCCTTAGCGAGGTCCGGAGAGAGGCCCGGATGTCATGACCCAGAGCGTGGAGCAGAGGCAGCAGCCTCCTGGGCTTCGGTAAGATTCCATTTCGCCTGCTGATGTCCAGTGTCTATCATGGTAGCTGGACCCGAGAATAATTTAGACTATGCAGCTTCCTTCCAAATGGGTTCCTTTTAGTCTTCACTTCTCAATATCTGAGGGAAAGCTGCACTCTGACCCATTTCAATACTTAGTAAAAAACATCCAATGACTTGTCAGTGCTACCGGAATAAAGTGCGTCCCTGAGACTGCACTTTGTGGTTCTCCCCAGTTTGAACATGACTTTCTTCTCTGTCCCTATACTGCTCCTGAAGTGTGCTATATATTTCATTAAATAGGAAATATACCATATTTTCCCTTCCTGACACCTCCAGCTTTTCCCATGCAGTCCCCTCTGGCAAGAATGAGCTTCCCGTGCCCATTTAACTTCTTACCTGTCCTCCTACCTCAGTGTAGCCTCCACCTACGCTGATTCTTCCAAATAGAAACAATCTCTCAGCTCTCAGGTTCAACAAAGGCTTTGTGTCAACGTCTTTAATGGCCATTGTATTGGTTATCTAGATCTACGCCAGTCTTCTCCCTAGATGAGAAGCATCCTGAGGGCAGTTACCGCATCTCTTGTTCTTATGCCTCACACCACCAGGCACAGACCAGGCACAGAGCAGCTGCCCTGGAATGGTCGGCTCAGTCTGCTGTCTTTGTAAAGCTCCTGTTCCCAGTTTGGGGAATTTGCAAATAAGGTGTTCTATCCCAGATAGTGCTAAGGGGATAGGACCTCTCTTATTTAGAGTTCACTGTCAATGCTATAACACAAGCTCACCTCCAGGAGGCGCCAGTTTGTCAGCAGCCACACAACTTAGATGCAATCACAAACATGCTCCTATTATTTCCGTAAGAAAGGCTCATCTTTCCTGAGTGGGCTGTTCTCTGGACCTAAACAGTTGACAAGGTCTCTTGGCCTTGGCCTGGCTCTACTGACATGATTAAAGTCCATCACAACTCAAAAGAAATGGAGCAGCAGCAGCAATGGAAACACTTCCCTGTTTGGGATCCTTTCAAGCAAGAAAACATGGCTTCGTTTTGAATTGGTCACGCCCCTTGTCTAGCCATCAGTAGATCTGTGTGCAGTTCTGCTGCTCTCCCCCTTTACCACCATCTCCTGAATCTGTACTACCCCTCTAACTCATTCACCTGGGGTGCCACCAACTCCTCCTTTCAACACCCCACCCCCGCCGTTATGATCCTTTATTAAAATTATGGTTTCTGACAATTGAACATATTTAATCCCTTTTCCAAGGACCAGTTTTCACTGAGATGTGGAAAAACATCAAGATAGTAATATAGAGGTGGACATATTTTATTAGGAAAAGAAAAGGCAACTAGTTGAAATTTGCATTTTTACATTTTTATATTTGCCTCCTTTCCATTAATTTGTTCATACAATAATGAAAAAATTGAGGACCTACTATGTAACTGACATTTTCTCAGCACTTGAGATACATGGTGAGGAGATAGGAAGAGACAACTATCCCTGCCCTCGTGGCAAGATGTAGGGGAGGCAGACAATAAGCAATGAACTTAGTAAATAAGTAAATCATATCATGTGCTATGGAAAAAGAATTGGGACTTCTGTGACAGAGTATGCAGGACACAGGGGCTGAGATGATATCTGAGCAAATTGGGTGGCGGTGAAGAGGGAGCCCAGCGGGAACTGGGCAGGAAGAGCAGCGCAGGCAGAAGGAACGGAGCCAAGTCGTCAGGCGGGAAAGTCCCTGGGCATTTGAGGAGCAGCAGAGAGGCCGTGTGGTTACAGAGCAGTGAGAGGGAGAGCGGAGGAGGGGGTCTGCACCGTCATACTGGGAGCACTGCCTTGTAAGCTGTTGTAAAGACTTTGAAATTATTATTTTTTTTTAATCAGCAAAAACCATTTTCCTTTACTGTAATAGGAAAGGAGTGCTTTGAGGTGGCCTGCCCTAACTGAAGACATGGCATCAGTCTCCGCTCACTTGAAAGACTGTCACGTAGAAAAATCAATACTGCAAACACACTGCGCTCTGGCCAAACACACAGGTGTTCTTAGGTAACCCCCGAGGGCAGACCCAGGAAAGAAGAATGAAAGTTGTTGGAGGTGGGGAGAGGTTTGGGATTGAAACAAAACATTGATTAAGCACCACTCTGTGTAAGAAGGGCTTTCTAGCAGAGAGAGCTGTTTGACAATAGGCATCAGACAGAAAAAGGTACGGTCACAAAATGGCTACCTAAGTGCTTAGGAGGAAATGAGAAGGGGTCACGAAGAAGAGCATTTGTGGCCCCATCTATCCCTGTGCTGAAAGCTCTGTCTAGGAAATAAAAAAGAGCAACCTGTAAAGAAAACAAATTCATGCCTGCCATTCTAGGCATCACAGAAAACTACTTGGATAAAAGTCAGGGCTCCAGTATCATGGCGGAGACAAATATGAAGACATAGTCTGTAAATCAAAAAGTTTTGTCTATTCACGGAAATCCTGAAGCTGCCAGTGAGGTGACGTGGAGGAAGGACATATGACTAAGGACAGAAGGCGGGGAAAATACAGATAATAGCTAGCTTGCCTCATTCCATAAGTTAAACAAGCAATGTTTGCTTAGCATATTATGTTTGATAAACTTACCAGAAATTCAGAGAAGGATGAGGCCCTTATTTTCACATGTTGCTGGGAAACTCATTTTATCCTTACTTAAATGGGTGGATTTTAAGGAGCAGACAGGGAGAAAAAAATAGGGAATACAAAACCGGTTTTGGTTCCTCCTTCCCACAACGGTAGCACAGGGTGCTGTATCATATTTCTAGCATAGTGTGGACGACTTGTGAAGAGGGTGATGTGTGTCCCATGACTCTGCACCCTTATATCCTCCTAGTTCCCACTCCCTTTGCATACCCCTTCCTCCTATAACCTCACTCAGCATCACAAGTAACTGCCCCCTCGACCTGCCAGTTTCTGCTCCATCCTAGTGGAACCCCATGGAGGTCAATGACATCGAAAGTGGCCAAGAGTTCAAGGGAGCTTTAGACTCAAGGGTGTCCATGGGATTCCATGACAAGGAGGCCATTTGTGATCTGGGCAAGAGCAGGGTTTGTGGGGTGGCGTGTCAGGCTGCATTTGGGTTGAGGGATGAACGAAACGTAAGGAACTCAAACCCGCAAGTGTAAGAAACCCGACAGTAAAAAGAAGGGCTTAGTGGGAGGCTTTTAAATTTGAAGACAGAAGAGCTTCAGGCATGTTTAAATGTTAAATGTTAATGGAAAGGAGCCAGTTTGCAAGGAACAGACAAGCTGGTGATTTGGAAGAGGGAGGGAACCATCAATAGCCCAAGGCCCTGAACCCGCCTGGGGTTTGAATACGAGATGATAAATGATTCTGGCCTGGCATTTGACCCATTGCTGGGACCCAGAAAACAGTGCAGGGAAATGTTTCTGGCTGTCCTGTCACATTCAAGAAGCTTCAGCATCACCACTAAGTAGGATCCTGAGCACTGGAGCCATTAAGCAAATCTAAGAGAAAGGACAGGTCATCAGCATGTAAAGTTATATGATCGAGAGAAGACTCCCTGCACTCTAATACACATGTAACATTTTCTTAATGTCCTCTGAGGTCTGTGGCTAATATTATGATAAACTACTCTAACCGTTTCTGAAAGCCATTTCCACATTAACATTATCCAATTGATTTTCATTATCCCGGGAATTTTTTTTTCCCCCTCTAAAGCCCTATTGCATCTGCTCTGCTTTAATTGTTTTAAAAACAAACGTCATTTCCAAGCAAGACATTTACAGAGACATAATTAATTTGACCCAAATTCAGAGCAGCTCTATGTGATTTCAAGAGAACTGAGCTCTGACCAACAAAAACAGAGCCAAAAGGTTATACTGGTCAGCACTACCAATTAGTTGTCTCAATATCAATGGTTTAATTTTCAAGAGAAAAATGCAGGTGGGAAAGAATCATTCTGAACCATCCAAATTGGGAGTATAATTAGTCTTGCAATTCATATTCCAGTATATTTTTTAAATTTTGTAATCTTTGGATGCTCCTTATTCCCCCACCTAAAAGCTAGCATGCATAATAAAGGAACTCTGTGGTGATGGCAGCACTGTTCGCTGCATGGGGACATACAGGCACAGAGCCCACTGGCCCCACTGTGCAACAGAGAGACGCCGGCCCAGGCTGCAAGTAACCAGTGGCCACAAGTTGTCAGGCACAGCGATGGAAAGTAGAATGTTCTAATCAATCAAGTAAAGATTCTGTAGTAAAGTGAATGTTGAATAACTCATACACAGAAGCTGAGAATTTTCTGCAAATGAGTAGAGTCTGAGAATGAAGTAGATAATAAGAGCATTCATGACACGCAGATGAATAGCCAGAACTTGACAACATTAAAAGCGACTCCCAGACCAGAATGGAAATGGTGCAAGTTCCTGGTCACAGAAGACCAAGTGTTCTCAATAATTCCTTAGTGACAATGCATTGGACATTAATGTGAGACCCTGCTGGATGGTGACTACAGTTGTTGACGCCAATGCTACAGTATGTCACATATGGTTCTCACTGCACTGTGGATGCTGCGTCCCCAGTCCCTTCTGCTGTGAACCTGCTTCAGCTATTATTAGTAACAGCCATGGCTGGACTGAATGCACTCAAGCCTGTTGTTTCAGGTGAGATTCTGTCACTTGTACAGAATCTGCCTTATTTTTGAAGTGCTACATGTTGCACTAGACATTGATTTCCGTTTTCCAAAAGAAGACTTTCCTACTGAAGCTCAGTGAAGCATTTATAATTCTTTCCAGAACACCATGTTTTTATAGGTATAATGTCAACGCTGGGTCAGGTTGCTTTATGGATTCTAACATGATCTAGGCCAGAAAAGGAGGACATTGTACTGTATTAGAAGCGGGCTGGGCTCACAAAGCAGATACTTCAGAATAGGTGTGATCTGACACTAGACTGACACCTCTTGCAAGAATCTTTTATAATTTTCTTAAAGCATTCTGCCAGTCTTTAGGTCAGGAAAGTACTTGGCTGAATCTTGTATATGTAAATGATTGCTATGGTTTGCATTTTGGTGAAGGTCATTGATGATTTTATCAAAATGCGATCTATCCATAGCCACTTATGTCAGAGAACTGGAAGCTGCCTGGCTTTGTGTGACACGCATCATGCCAGACCCGGTGAATTATCTTATGCTACTATATTTAGTTCTGAATTTTATAAGTGACTGGATCTAGAATCTACTGGGAGCACGTGGGTGAGAGACAGCCCAGAGTGCTCTGAGTGGAGCACTCAGAAAAGCCTGATCCCAGGCCACCAGAATCAGTCTTTCTGCCTCTGTTGGCTTTGACCAGGGGTTTCTCTGAAAGGATTTGGCTTGTGTCTTAGACATTAGGGAAAGGTGTCCCAAAGAATGCAAAGCAGATTGTCTTGATTTGAGTTCTTCTAGAAGCTGACCCAGAGACAAAGATTGAAATGCTAGTACGTTATTTGGAGGCTGACTCTACGAAGCCTTGGTAGGGAATTGGGGAAGTGAAACAGGGAAAATAAGAAAGCCAGTGAGGGGCCGGCCGAGTGGCTCAGTTGGTTAAGAGCTC
>NW_017731546.1:2788215-2793407 GCF_001890085.2 Hipposideros armiger | reverse complement strand
ACAATCAATAGAGTGATTGACAAGATGATGAGTAACTTCCAAGAAAGAAACAGATATCTGAGTTTGCCGCTCAAGCACCTAAGACTGAAAAAAAAAAAAACAATAAAGAAGGTAAAACAGTGCTAAGTTCTCTGGAGATCAAGGCTCTAATTCTAGGGCACTGAGGATGCTAAACTTTATGGAAATGTTACAACTCATGGAAATAGTACACAGAACAGAGTTATCTCACACAAGTGTCTCATTGTGTTAACGAAAACCAAAAAACAAACAAACCAAAAAAACCCGCTTTTTTAGTGTCTCCATTTAAATTTAGTTCGTAGGGTCAATTCCTTCGCTGGAGGAAAACCTGGGCATCACATGAATTTCCTGGTCACTCTTATATCATAAAAATCCTCCAGTTACTCTAAATTTCAGCACAACCTTTATTTAGAAATTCTAAGCTCAGTCCCTGCTATAATCAAAACTATGAACTTTAGTTAAAATTGAGTCATCTGCCCACATCAAGCTTGGGCCGGCTCCAAGCTGAAAGCCAAAGGAGTTCATGGTTGGCTTCTCTCTTCTCTCAAAGTATTCTTCTGTCCATCCCCTCACCCCCCCAAACACATACACAGTGTGTGTTCTTACTTGTGTGGTACTGTGATGAGTGTCACCTTGTATCACAAAGCCCAGCATATATGAGTATGATTGTTGACTCTCTCATGAGGGGCTAGAGACCCTCCATCCCCATCCCCTTTGCTGGGAACTGTCCCTTCCAGTCCCCTTGATGTGGGTGATTCACGCTCATGAAGTGTCTTGAACTTCAGTGGCTTGCCTATCACTTCTTTACCCCTCCCCCCCCCCGGGGAACCTTGCACCTCCAGGGGCCCCTTACACAGGACCTAAGCTGCCTGTGCTCCCTGACCCACAGTTGATCCCTGGGAAGATGGGCCCCTCCCACACCCTGATGAGCCCTGGGAGCTTAGGCCTTTCCATACCTGCGTCCCTCCTTTCACCAGACAGGCAGCCATCTTTTGCCATTTTAATTTGATAGATCAGAGTCAGATGCTAGTTCACTGTGACCCTCCCAAACTGCAGGGGAAAATATTGAGCTCCCTGATGAAAGCCCATCCCTCTGCCTTCGGGCGAACAGTGAAGCACAGGAATGAGGTGGGGCAGCTCCAGTAGAAAGTAAAAGGGGTCATGGTGTCCCTCTTCCTTCAAACAGTGGTTCTATTCATCTCTCCCCAAAGGTAAGGACATTCTTGCCTATGTGGCACTGTTACAAATGTCACCCTCTCATACAAAGCTTCCTTCAAATCCAGCCTCTGACAAAATTCTTCAAATCCTCATCCTTTTATACCATTGAGGGGCGTAAGGGCTTTACTCTAAACTTTTATAACCGCAATACTTTGACTTTTTTTTAAACATTCACAAAGAAAAGAAAATAAGCATAGCTCAGGGAATGAAAGCTGGCTAGATTCACTTCTTGCTGCAGCCTAAGTTAATATTTTGTGTTTTAGACCTTAGTTTGTGACAGTGTTGGCTGGTCTTGATTCCTTATTTTCAACTAAAATTGTAAAATTTAAATATGTGTTTAGAAAACTAAAGGTATTTTATTATTTGTGTGTATATATTATTTCAGTTTAACAAGTGATTGATATTGGCAAAAGAAATATGAGAAAACCTCAGTTCATGATTGTGTGAATTTTCTTTCCACATTTAGGTAATAGTTCTATGTTTCATTTTTGGATTTGACATCCCTAGTTGATCAAACTACCAAATTTGTAATAATCACAAACTCTCCGACTAGCAGAACTGTTCTTCTTTTTAAATAAATTGAATGAAAGACAACCCAGTGGTATTTCTGCTAGTGAGTAATTGTTTATAGTCTATTAGAAATCATAAAGAAGAACTCAGCCGTGGGTGAAGACAAAGTGGCTGATGTTGGTATGAGAAAATACATTAACAAAACAGCTCCAAATCATTGGCAATTTACTGTTGCTAATGTATAACTAATAAACTTTGTGTGGAAAAAAAATAGTCACTAGGTTAGGAGCAAAATACAGTTATGTTACTTTGCATCCTGGAGAGGCAGCTGTGGGAAAGAGCCAGATTTGCAATCAGGGTACTCAGCTTTGAATCCTGACTCTATAGCTGTGAGACCGTGGACAAATTAAATAATCTCTCCACTTCCTCAGTTTCCCTGTCTGTAAAATGGACAAAAACCATAGTATATCAGTTGGGGCAACAAGAGAAACAGAGCCAGTAGGATATATGTTTATTACGTGGAATTGTCTCACACAGTTGTGGCAACTGGCTAAGCAACTCCAGAATCCATAGACATAGTTCATCTTCCCCACCCCTTCCCCACACATACGAGTGTGTACACACACACTCACGCAAACACATAGTCATGGAAGCCTTTGCTTTTAAACCCATCCAGATTATCCAAGACAATCTCATTTGCTTAATGCCAACCGATTGTGAACTTTAAACCTGCAACGTATCTGCATAGCAACCCTTCGTTTGCATTTGATTGTATAGCTGGTGATTGTAACAGCCATGTTGACACATCACAAGTACCTATGTCTTAGGCTATTTCAAGGATAAAGTGATAAAGTGAATACCCTGTCCCAGATGTTACTGAGTAGAATAGCCTGACTTCTAAGGGCCCTGGTCTGATGCTGAGGGATTCTTGTCAGAAGTGACAATGAAATCCCAACNCACACACACACACACACACACACACACACGCCTGCTGATGAGCTCTACAAGCCGTAGCACAAGGAAGGAAAAAAAGCATCTTTAATCACAGAGAATTTGATTAGGCAGAAGAAATATAAATGAGCAGTTACTGAGCACTTACTGTATGGCACTGTGGTGGTTATACTAATGAATAAAATTGCATCTTCCTCCCTTTTTTAGGGTGTTTGCCATTGAAGAGATGGGACAAAACATTTAAAAAAAAATACTTCTCAAGGTGCCCAAGAAGTAAGAGATACCACAAATCCTGTAACTACTGGAGGTAGCGGTAGATGCTAAGAAATTATTAGTGCTTTCTAGAGGTTGCAGAGGAAGGCAAGAGCACTAGAGAGTGAATGAGGGCCTTTGGGGAAGGGATGGGGGATGGAGGGACTTTATAGAGAAAATGAGATTTTAATTTGTCCTGAAGTGGCAGTGAGATTTAGGTGAGGGCGAGGGGCACCCCTGGGGTGTGAGTACCTCAGAGAGATATCAGAAGCATGTTGGCTTTTTAGAGGATTAAACACTGAAAGAGGAGACATACAATGAAAGCAATGAAATAGTAGAATCACTTACAATGAGAGAAATGAAATAGTGGAATCTCAGCTTCCAGATAACTTTCAACGTTATACAGACATGATAACTCTTAGAAGCACTCTGTTAAGTGAAACAAGTCAGATACTAAATGCTGCACATTGTACAACTGTGTTTATGTGACATTCTGAAAAAGGCGAAATTGAAGGAACAGAGCACAGTTTGCCAGGCACTGGGACTGAGGGTCGCATTGACTACAGGGGGCAGGCAGTCACTTTATGGGGTGATGGAGATGTTCTACATCTGATTATTGGTATGGTTATTCTTCTGTATACATTGCTCAAAATTTATTGATCGGTGCATTAATTTTACTGTGTAAATTATACCTCAGTAAACGTGCCTTATAAAAGATATGAGGAGGGGTTTGGGGCTGCCTAGTCAGATGGTGGCAGGTCATGGCCTGAGTGCAGAAAGTGGCCAGGCCAGGTCCTTGCTCTGCTGGGACTCTGATAGAGAGAGGAAGATAATGGCGACCCCCTTTCCAGAGTGTTGTGGGCACTGACTGGGATCCCCAAAGGCGTTCTCCTCTCACCTTTGCAGATGATTCCCCTCCCACCTTACCAGAGACATGACAAGTGTGCCAACTGCTCATGCATTTCCTGAGGCTGTGGTGTATCCACGAAACCTCTGAGGGTCAGACTGCGCCGGCCTAGGAAGGGGCACAGGGAACATGCTGACCTGGGTCCTGGTTCCTGTGCTGCCCTCAGAGTCACCAGTCCCTTTACCCCAGAGCCTCTGTGTCCTCGGCAGTGTGCTCATCTCTTGTACGATATGACATTCAATTAGGTTCTTTCAAGGTGATTCCAGGTTGGTGTGAACAAAATGAGGATCTGCTAGTTTTCGTTTCTTTGTTGTGATTTCCACCTATTCAAGGTCGTTCATGTCATGGACTGAGAGAGCTGGGAAAACTAAAATATAAATGGAAATAGAGATTTCTGGTCAAGAGTAGAGGGTCACTTTTTAGGCTCACAGATGTTCTCAGGTTGCAATCAGCCACCAAACTCAGTCAGAAATGTCTGTCTTGAATGAACGTGTCACTTATTTCCCTCCTGCCTCTGACCTGGACTGGAATTGAGGGAGGAAAACGTAATATTCTGTGACAGTGATTGCCAACAGGGAAATGTCAAGAGGAGAATGGAGCCCATGTAAACAGCAACACAATTTTCTCAAAAAGAGCAATTTGGGAGAATTTGGTGGAATTCTAAAAGGATGATTGGGAGTAAACACCCTGGGCATTGCATTTCTTATCCACATCATTGTGCCATCTTCCTGCAACAAGCCAGGAATAGAACTGTAGTCTCCTAATAAATACCTATTTTTTATGTATTATAACTCTTCAGTTAGATGCTGCCTCTTATCCATGTAACCTAAACTCAGTTTTCCTAGTCATATTTGTAGGTGGCACACTATTGAAATGCAAAGAGGCTTTTCCAAATATATTGGGTTGTTGGAAAAGTCATGACTCATTTTTGCAACGAAAAACAGAAAAAATATGTCATGACTTTTCTGACAGCCCAATATAACCCAATACAATTGCTTTCTTTTGCTGCTTGAGTTCATGGACAACAATTGTGTTTTCTGTGGGATTTGGGGTTTGTTTTGCTTTCCCTTTCTTTCCGTCTTTCATGACGATGAGCTAGCCAGAATATTTAAAATGGTGCTCATTGACAATCCAAGGTCACTGGTAGGTCTGCCCAGTTTTCTGTGTTTACACGTTTGACATTTATCTCTTTTTATGGATTAGGAAGGGAAAGCGCTTCCTTCTCCTTAAGTGATTCTGTGAAACTTCTATTAGCGAAAGAGGTGCCTTGATACAGGAGATGGGCAAATGAGTTCTTGCCACAGAGGAGAGGAAAAGGCACATTAGGAAGAAAAGA
>NW_017731546.1:2778468-2785810 GCF_001890085.2 Hipposideros armiger | reverse complement strand
GATTGTTTACAGCAATGTGGTGTGCAAATGGTCTTGGTCAAGACGTGATGGTTCACCTCAAACGACATGGAAAGCAGATATTCATCAGAGGAAGGTTATGCTCTCAGTGTGGTGGGATTTTAAAGGTGTGTTTTTTGAGCTCCTACCAAGGACCCAAACAATCCATTGGAATGTGTACTGTTGGCAATTGGACAGTTGGAACAAATTCATCATCCAGAAACGTCCAGAGCTTGTTAATTATAAAGGAATTGTGCTCCATCGCGACAATGTGAGACCACACACAAGTTTGATCACCCATCAAAAATTATCAGAGCTTGGATGGGATGTGTTGCCACAACCACCATACTCTCCTGACTTTGAGCCATCAGACTTCCACTTGTCTCGCTCTCTTCAAAACTCCTTGTGTGGTATAACATTCAATTCAGATGAGACTGTAAATCAGCACGTCGTTCAGTTTTTTTTTTTAAATAAAGACAGGTCCTTCTATAAATGAGGAGTTAGGAAACTCACTGAAAGATGGCAAAAGGTTATCGAATAAAATGGGCAATATATCTTTGATTGATCTTTGTTCTTTATATAAATAAATGACCTTCGAAAAACATAAACAAAATATGTCATGCCTTTTCTGACAACCCAATAGGACTTCCAACCAGAGACAAGTTTCTGATGTTGCCTCAGAAGAAAGGTAAAAGCTATTCTGCTCCTTCTGAAAGCAATAGCTAAAACTAAGTCAAAACAGGGAGAACTTGCCAGTTTGTCCCCTTAGAAAAGCTGAGGTGCTTGGCTGTGATAATCTAAATCCTCAACAAGTCCCCTAGTCACAGGGAAGATGAAACTAGGGGAAAGGCAATCGTGGATGGCTAGGAGAAGGAAAGAAAAGGAGGGTGTCTTGGGAACTCCTAGAGAAATTCTGTTAAAGACAGTTTCATCCAGGAACATCTGTCACACCGTGTCCTGTGAAATGGCTGGACTCGCTTAACCCAGCAAATGGGGTCTGTTTCTCGTATCTGGGAAATAGCTAGGAAAGTGTGGCCCTCAACAATCTGAAAATTTCCTATTTCTGTTCCTGTTCTGTGAAGCTCCAGGAACCAATGTTAGTTGTTTTGGAATAGTTTTTCTTAGAGCAGTATGGCTGATTTAGAAAGGTCACATCTGGAAATTTTATGATTTCTCGTTTGCATGTATTCCTTTTATCTGTTTTCTTTATATTTGTTTTTATTTTACCATATAGTACTGACTTTAACAGAAAGGGAATTGTCACCTAATTTTTTTGATAAATAACCTTTTATTAAGGGTGTGTTTATATTATTATCATTATTATTATTTGTTTCAGATGGGGAAGCTAAGGTCTTTTGTCTGAATCCAGCTTTAACATTGGACTGGAATATCATTTAAATAAGACTATAAAGCATTACTCCAAAACAACATGGTTTATTTTCCCCTCTCATTTATTTTTAAGCACAGATTTTGGGTTTGAACTACCTTTGTACAGCTTCCTGGGTGATTTATGCGGAGTCAGAGCAGGAATTCAGGTGGTAATTTTTTTTTGCCATGGCTTCCAACACATCTTATGCTGAGTTACCTTGTTTCTTATTTGTGTTACACTGGACAAGGAGTTCATTGTTCCTCTGTTGCAAATATAATGTTATCCATTAATAAGTAATTTATATTTATATCACATATCACTTATACATTATAAAATATTGGATGTATTTTGTTTTTCTATTTACCCTTTTAGAATTGTCATTGTAAATGAATTAACTGCATTTTCCCCTTTTGCAAGGCTGAGGTGAAAACTAATGACATAGATAACAGATATTTTTCCCTTGGTAATTAGAAAGTCTTAACTTCATTATTTCCCAAGGACAGTGTAAGTGATTACTCTGTATGAGTGAGTTGCTGTCTACAATTCTATTTTAATTAAAATTTTTTTCACAATATGAGAGATTTATTAAGTAAATTTTAACACCATATGTGCTTGAGGACATAGGAATTGTTTTAAGGTTTTTTTAAATAAGATCATTACTGTATCACACTGTGATTCTCAGGAAATTTACCTTTTATTAAATCGATTTATGAAGGGAACATTGTATTTTCTCATAGTTATATTTTGATGCTATTTACCTTCTGATCTTTTTTGGTTCTCCAACCAACAAATCATCATATGCGTTAAGACACTGCCCCTCTGGCTCAGGAATTCCACTTGTAGAAATTTATCACCAGGAGTTGAGGACCTGGAATTCAGTGTTTCTAGGACACATTTATCCGGTTGTACGTTTGGAAGTCTCCAAGGATTGGTGAATAGATAGATAACTTCAATTTCCCTCATGCCAGGCTTTGTTATGTGTTGTGCTGTGATAACTCCTGAATGCACTGTACAAAGTGATAAAATTACATCGAGCACTGGTTTTGGTGAGGCATTTTAATCAAACGCAGGCCAGGTGAAATCTGTTCTGCAAGAGTCTGGGTGGCAATTTAGCTGTTACCTGATTAATGAAACAAGCCAGATTTTTAAAGGACGTGGAGGCTGCGATTAGAAAGCAGGTAATTGGGTAGCTGTCTATTAGCAGGACAAGCCAGATCCATATTGATCACGACGGGAAAAAGTCTGGCTTGATTAACAAATGTTATCAGCGTCAATAAACTAATGGTTGGTTTTAAAATGTAATTTTGCTGCCTTTCTTCAGTAAGGAGCCAAAAATAAGCCAAGGAGGGGCTGTGGAGAAAAGGAAAGTGTTTATAAATCAGGAACTTTTGCAGTTGTTTAGGGGAACCTGGTAACGGGAACCAGCAGAATTTCTGTCTCCAGCAAAAAGCATCTACTCCTTGAACATCACACAATAGAATTCAAGTTTTATGCTGAACGTCACACAATAGAATTCAACCATTTTATACTGAATGTCACACAATAAATTCAACAGTTTTATGCTGAAACTACAGTGTTAGACTTGTGGCTTCATGTTCTGCTCTGAAATGATTTCTGATGGAGGCAAAGGGGTTGAGAGAGAAACCTTTCTTGTATCAAGAAACCTCTTACTTAACTATGTCTTGTCTCAGAGGGTTCTCAGAACAGACCCTCCACAGGGACCCAAGACTGAGACTCCGCTTCTGGGAAGCAGATGGGATTGATACATTGGGAATTCTCTCACCCAGGCCCATATGCCCTCTTCTCTGAAGAGAGGGTACCTCACTACAGAATACGTAGAGAGCAGGTAACATCTACAATTTTTATTTTTTGTTTCTGGGTTAGAAAGCATGAGTACAGTTGACCTTTTAACAAAATGGGTTTGAACTGCATGGTCCACTTGTATGTGGATTTTTTTCAATAAATATGTACAGTGCTTAAGTGTAGTTTCTCTTCCTTATGATTTTCTTAACACTTTCTTTTCTCTACCTTATTTATTGTAAGAATGCAGTACATATTAATAATACATATAACATACAAAATATGTTACTCGACTGTTTATGTTGCTGGTAAAGCTTCTAGTCAACAGCAGGCAAATAGTAAAGTTTTGGAGGAGTCAAAAATTATATGTGGATTTTTGATTGCGCGGGGAGTCAGCACCTCTAGGCCCCACATTATTCAAAGGTCAACTGTACTTACTTTTTATGTTGCTGCTAAAGAACAGGGAAAAACCTGCCCTTAGTTGTCCCAAAGTAGGTTAGAGAGTTGAGACTACATATTGACCCGGGGCCACAATCTGTGACCTGAGGAAACCAGGAAGAGGTGTCTGGGTCCTTTAACCTCCTGCCTTAGAGCAGAGCCCCTCAGACCTGCAGTGAGTCGGATGCCGATGTGGGCCCATCCCTCTCTCTGCTGAAGAAGCAGCTCCCGTCTGGGGCCCTCGCTGATGAGACGAGTAGAGAGTCCCACTCTGGGCAGCGAGTTGGAGCAGTTTGGAGACTCTATGTGACATTCCATGGCGTTTGACAGGGAATGAAGAGCATAGGAAGCTCTTTGACTTTATCAGTCTCTTAGTGACCGATGACTTCTAGTTCATTGCAATAAAATCAGAATCAGTTTGGCTTGGACCAGAGAATAGAGGCAGCTCCAAGGATGATGAAACCTAAAACATTGACATTTTATTCTAATAGAAGATTTGAAATGGAGATAGCAAAAAAAAAAAAAAGAAAAAAAAGCAGTTAAATCTGGAAGAAGTTAACCAGGCTGTTTCTTGGTGGTCTTCATGCTAACCACAATGAGACATTACAAAAATAACACTGGTTCCACCGAGGACCTCCTTATTTGAATGCAGCTGGGAGAGAGAAGAGAGGAGAAAGAAGTTATAAAATTCCTGGACCAAACAGTTCTGTATACAAGTTCTGTATTCATGAGAACTGAGTTCCCAGTTATCGGTTCCCTTCCCCACACTGCTGTTTGTCCAAACTCTTCAATGATTAAAGACGTGTGGTGATTTTGCCAGCAATCGGGGAGACATCTTCATGCATTTTCCACATTTGCAGCTCTCTCCAGTGTGTGGTTTTACAGCTGAGCATGTGGACACATTTCTCTATGTGCACAGGTGACAGCAGCCCTGTCCCTGCCTCTGCACATTGCAGCCACCACCAAATTCAGCATCAAAACTCCAGAGAGGAACGTAGACACAGAGGGCTAAGCGGTCATCACAAACAGGGCCATCTTCTTAACATACTCCACCTTCCTTTGTCTTCAACAGGAAGAGAAAGCTCTCCAGGGCACGTCCACTAACCTTGAGAGCTTGGACCTTAGCTCCCAAGCCTCGTCCATGTGTTTTTAGTGTCTCGTGAGGAAACTTCTGCTCTTTAGGGGTTTGGCCCTTACTGCACATGACCACAAGCATATTTATCCCAGCAGTGAGTATAAGTTGCAGCAAAAGCTGTTTTTCTTATTTGGGTTGTTAATCTTTTGCTTTCGGCATATTCTGGATTCTAGCAGCATGAGATAAATTTTCTGAGGAAGAAGTCGTATAGAAGGCAGAAAGATGCTAATACTAAGTAGACATAAGGATTGTCATTCTAACTTCCAGTACTGGCATCCATTCCTCTCCTAGGTTAAAATTTGAGGCTTCCCTATTTACATAAACTTCTCCCCACCTCGTAACAAGAGACTCCTGCATTTCTGTTAGCTGTTGTCGGAAGGCAATCAAATGCATTAATGCTGCTGAGGTGGGCTTGTCGAGATGGACTAGCTCTGTCACTCAGGAGATACTGCATAAAGGGAAGTGGATGACTTATAGCAGCAGAGGGAAGCCACAGGCCCAAACCAACTTTGTCAGCTGTTGGTATTCAGTACAGTTAGGCAGGAACACCTTGAAGCAAGGCTAATACTTCCTAAAGGAGTGAGGAAGCCGACTGGGCCCAGGGCTGGGTGACGGAGGGGGTCCTGGGAAAGCCATTCAGTCAGGGCTCAGAACCAAAAGTGCTGATTTGAGCAGGAAGGTGAGTCTGGCCTGTTGGATACATGGAACTATGTCAGAGAGTCTAGAGAGGCAGAGAGGCAGCGATGAGGGGTCTTGCTGAGGGTGCTGTGGGGCAGGGCTGGGTTGCTGTGGAGACAAGGCGGAATTCAGGAGCACAGGAGCTGGGAGCGAATGGCCCACAGGAAGGGAAGGGCCTGGGAGCCTCCTGTCCGTGTGACCCTGGCTAAACCGTTTCTCCTATTCAGATGACCTGCCTGCTTCCACACTGCACCCACACTCCCAGCAGAACAGAAGGCAGCATCCAAGCCACTTTGATCTCGGTGGTGGAGCAGTGCGGCCTATTTCATAGCATCCCCTCCAGCAGTGCTAGTGGCCAGCCAGAGTTGCAGAAAGACAAGGACCGATGGTAACAACACCTGCAGCTTCCTGTATCACACCTCAGCCTGGGAAACTTCACAACTTGCTCAGCGAGCCTAACTTTTCCAGGGCACAAGTAGCCTAGGAGAGCCTAAAGGAATGTCTGAGTGGTGACCCTCAGGACAGTGACCCTCCTCTGGCCCCTGCTGTTCTCCTGGTGAGTGATATCAACAGCCTTTAAAAGAGGTGTCCTTGGAGACACCTTCTCGGGAGTTTTCATTTGGGGTGGGGGATGCTTTATACTGCCCCCAAGGAGGAGACAGATGGTCCATAGAGGAGACTGGTCAAATTATACAGGGGGTGGTGAGCTCTGGGTGCTTTCTTATAACTTGAGTAATGCAGGTAAAAGAGCCTTCTTAACTCTCTAAAACTTGTAATTGAGGTGGAAAGGGCATTAGGCTTGGAGTTGGAACGTGCTTGCTGACATCAAATGTATAAGCCAATCACTTAACATCTTTGAGACTCAGCTCCTCCATCTATAAAATGAGCATAATAATGCTTAATCGCCTTCTCTCCAGGGTTAATCAAATATTGATAAACATGATGATGTTGTTGATGATGATGATAAACAATAGGTGCCACTTACAAAGCACTTACCATGTTCCAGGCACTGTTCTAAGCACATGACATCTATCGGTTCATTTAATCCTCAGAGCACTGCCATGAGGTAGGTACCCATACAATCCTTCACTCTGCAGAAGAAATAACAGATTGGGCGACTTACTTGCCCAGAGCTGTACAGCGAGCCCGGAGCAGCAGAGCACTGCTGAGTCCTGGGCAGCCCGGCTCAGAGGCTCCTCCCCTAGCCTTGTGCTGTTTCCTCTCCAAGGTAATCGATGTGCAGCTGTCTTGGAAACCTCCTGCCTCCAGAAAGTGGGCATTCGGCATGTGTTTCGTAAGGGAACAAATGAAAGACTTAACGGGTATATGAAATGCTAAACACATATAAGCAGATATTGTCTTCCTTATGACTAGCAATTAGGCAGTTCTGTCCTCTATAATCAGGGGACCAAATCTGAATTCTGCTCAGGCACCCAAACCATCAGGAGGGAGATGGGGGCTTGGCTCCAGCCGGCCCCAGGCAGGACTGGTGTGTGTGTGGGGACAGGACGAGCTGAAGGGCTGGCAGCCCCGCGCTCAGTGTGGGAGCCGGCTGGTGGCCGCCCAGAGTGACGAGGGAGCACTCAGGCCTGAAACCTTTTTCTTCAGCTAACGGGGAAGAGGAATTTTTCATTCCAACAGCCCATTGGCTCTGATTGATGAAGAGAGTAGCTTTAGCTGGGAGAAGCTGACAAAGGCAATTTACAAAGGAGCGAGAGAAGGAGGAATTGAGCCGTGTGCCGCCACGCAGATGTCACCAGGCAGAGTCCCGGGGGGGCCTCGGCAGTGGCTTGCAGACACGTGTCAGCGCACGGTGTAAATGTTGCGGTCACCGTTGTTTTACTCTTCGGCAAGGACCCGGATCAATGGCAAGCTGCACAGAGGCCATCCATCACCCTAGGAGCACGCTGTGCAAGTCAGGAGGC